>NC_052519.1:5415699-5442246 GCF_014356525.2 Nilaparvata lugens
GAGTATGTGTGAAATCATACATGTATATACTGATATTATTAGTTCAAACTTACAATATTATAAAAATTATACGTTGAATATTTAGATAATAACAAGGTCTAGGCACGAGGCAAGCATACATGTTTCTCATGAATAAACAAATGCCCTCATTCAACAAAAAATGTACATCATGCCCACAGAGATCTTAGGCTCATATTACACCGAGACACCATTATTGAGGCTGACGCTCCCTCACTCCTTTACTGTTGGTGTGCAATTGAGTCACGGGGCATCAGCTGTTGTGCAGTTATTGGACCAAGGACACCAGTTGAGACACTAGTCGGGATATCTTTGGGTCATCAAGATCTGATGTCTGGAGTGGATGCCTCAAGTGACGTCCCTGGCCTGAACAACTGGGAGCCCGGTCCCACAAGGTGTCAAACTAACAATCCCATAACAGACAAACTTCAATAAATAACAACTAATGTCCCTCAGATCGTTAGGACACCAAGAGTGTCACCCTCACTTCTGGTGTCTCACTGGAGTCTTAGGCTCTACTCACACTTACGCGACACAGGTAAAGAAGAGACTTGACTCTAGTCAAGAGCATGTGTTTTCAAATGGTGACAGTGGCGGAGACTAGAATCGACTGGTCTGAGTGTCACTATTTGGAAACACATGCTCTCGACTAGAGTCGAGTCTTTTCTCGACCTGAAACGCCTAAGTGTGAGTTGAGCCCTAGTGTAATAAGATCCTATATTAATGAAACTGTAAATTAGTAAAATTGACACAAATTTTTGATCAGAAAACTCTACTAGACTAGCTTATGTAGGCTCCATCAAGCACAAAATAATCTTGAACAATATGTGGTTATTATGTGAAATTGTAATTTTGAAGCACTTACATATTTCTTATTGAAAGGAACAGTGGCCCAGAGTTCACCCAGCTTTTTACTAGTTTGTGAGAAATCTGTAAAAAACGATAAATCATTTTTTATACAGAAGTTGTACAAAGTTGTTCTTATACCCAGAGAAAAAGTTAAGCAAATCAAGGCTTAAGCAAAACCGATGAAACAAACATGTTGTCAAACCTAAGGCAAACTAAAGAAAAAGAGTAAAATTTGGTCAATTTCAGATTCCACTCATATGAGCACTGTATAGAAGTTTCGTATCGTAGCTTTACCCGTCAATTTTCAAATCAAATCAATTTATTTTCCACATTGCATTACAAAAAAATGTAAAATTTTATAAATTCAATTATAAATAAAATACATAAATTGGAATAGAAAATGATACATTATTACATTAATGCTAGTATATAGATGGCATGGAATTCCTCCAAGAAGACTATACATCTGTGAATGGGGGAGAGTTCTTGTATGAAAATAGAGTAACATGTATCTTTCTTTATCTGTGCTATGAACTATTAACTTTATGTTTTATAAAATCTATATAAATAAATGTAACTGCTGTTTATAGTTTATTAAAAAAAATGCGTTATCAATAGCAGAGCAGAGTTGAATATAAATTTACAAGTGGGAGAGCAAGGGAACCTAAGACCAGCAATGAAGCGAAAAGTTATATTTTAATTAAATTGAGCTGGTAAGTTATACTAGATGTACGGCAAATGGAGCAGTTCCTCAGTTCCAATCCAGCCTATTCCAAAAAGCCACACGACCAACCTACTTTTATACACCACGTCGCTGCAATCCTCAGCCTCCCTGATAACGTCCGACAAATTCCTATAGATAATTTGAGCTAGGTAGTATGGTGATTTGAGTTCTATTCCATGCATTAATCTAGGTGTTGAATATCCATGGTTGTTCCTGAGTCGTGTTTGATACTTGTGTTGTACATTAGCAAATAGGTTTATTTTCCTTATATATGTGAGAATTGTTTTTATAAATAACTGTCTTAGATTGAGCACAGGGAAGTCCGAGAATAGCAGCAGCCTGGGGTACCTGGATTCTTTTATCAGAATAGTTTTCATTATTGAGCGTTTAGTGACGGCCATCGGCTCCAGGCAAGCAGATGAAACACCTCCCCAAACTATTATGCCATATTATTAAACTATTATTTCAACTCAACAATATCTCATATGAGTCAATATCTCAACAATCAAACCTGGTAAAGCCACGAAACTGCAGTCTAGTGCTCAAATGAAAAGTGGAATTGACAATATTTAACAGTGTTTCAACTCATTGAAGAGTTATCATCACCATCCATATCATCAGAGTATTCACAACCAATACAAAATTGGCAGGAACAAGAACTAATTCAGAAACAAAACAAGGATATAGAGAGAAAATAGGATGAATAAATCTGGATTGTTGGGTATAAATACAATATTTTTCAAAGATGTGCATCATAGAGAAAAATAGGAAATTGGATATATTTTATTTGGAAACGAGAAAATTTGAAGTAAAAATGTTACCTAGTTCTGGATTGGCTCTCATCAGTTCCTGCCTTATCTCTTTCGCCCACAACATATACGCAGTGAATCTTGTTTTCTATAAAAGACAAAGTCAAGTTATGTAAACGAATTTCATGAACATTTATTTCAAAAACAATACTATGACATTACATTCTATTATTACTGATGACAAAAATGAATTTCGAAGTGATTCATAGCTACTGTACTTAACAATGAACTTCAGTTTTTCCAATGAACAAAGTAACTTAATGAGTGATGAGAATCAACATAGATAGTATTATTGCAATGGATGGAAAGAATGATCATGTTCATTTTTTGAGCTCAAGGCGCACTAGTGAGTCTCTTGATCACCAGAAAAATCTGGTGTGGCGCACTCACACAACTTTCCTTGCCGCTATGAAAATTGATCACCTGACGCTAGTGTTCACGCGCATCTAAAGTCTACCATTCAAAGATCTGAGCCAGCTGGTGACAGGACAATAACGCTGGAGACACACGAGGTCTGCTATCTCTTCATAGTGGATGATTTAATAGAATCAACAGTTTGCAATTGAATAATCACATTTTCTCGAATTTAGAGCTTAGTTTCAAATTTAGGTGAAAATGTTACTTAACATTAATTGTATATTTTCATGCTCAATTTTTTCCACTTGAATTTTTTTGTTTAAATTGTATCTGAAGCCTGATAATTAGGAATCCTAAAATCAAACTTTGCATAGATGGGGCTGAGCTGAAATTTTTACAGATATGGGACTTGTAACAGTTGATAGAGCTTATCAAAATATTTATTTTATTAGGTATTAAATATTATTTATTTTAGGTATAAATTTTGATCAAAATCGTTGGAGTCGTTTTCGAGAAAATCACCAAAAACCCTGTTTTTGACAACATTTTTGCGATTTTAGCCGCCATCTTGAATGGCATTCAATCGAAATTGTTCGTGTCGGATCCTTATATTGTAAGGACCTTGAGTTCCAAATTTCAAGTCATTCCGTTTATTGGGAGATGAGATATCGTGTACACAGACACACACACACACACACACACACACACACACACACACACACACACACACACACACACACACACACATACAGACCAATACCCAAAAACCACTTTTTTGGACACAAGGGACCTTGAAACGTATAGAAATTTAGAAAATGAGGTACCTTAATTTTTTTTGGAAAGCAATACTTTCCTCACATATGGTAATAGGGCATAATAGGGTTATGTCATAGGGCAAGGAAAGTAATAATATCGAGTGACCTGGCTGGCTCAGATTTGGTGTCAGAGTTTTCAGGTCGCAACTGATCAATTTCAGCCCTCTGACATAACCTAACGACTGCTTTTTAGGCAGCCAGCATTGGATGAATGGGTAGCATTGATGTCATTCATTATTATAAGGAATTCTAATAGTTTGAAGTAAACTCACTATAAGCTACAGTAACTATATTATTCATTCATTTATTCATTTTACAATAAGTACATTATCAAAATGATAGGGAGAGGAAAAATAAGGTAACCTTGTGTTATTCCTCTCCCAAATTTAGATAACATATAGTCCGAAAAAGGTGAAGACTTGTAGTTCTTCAATTCACAAAATTTATAGTCATCAAGTACCTATTTTCACAAAGTGGATTTCAAATTTAGATGCTTCAAAACTAAACATAGAAGAAATATTTCACATCTTATTATAAATTAAATAGGAATCATATCTATAATCATTTTCATTTCATTTATTTCATATAATCATATCTATTATAACTAAAATAGGAAATATATACATATTAAAAATATAATTTTGAAGAATTACCGAAAAACAAAGTTTAATTATTCTAAAAGCATAGCTGATCTTATTGGGTAATAGCTACTGTAACTATAACTAAAATAGAAATATATACATATTAAAAATATATTTTGAAGAATTACCGAAAAACAAAGTTTTATTATTCTAAAAGCATAGCTGATCTTATTGGGTATATAGCTACTGTAACTATACTAAAATAGGAAATATACATATTAAAAATATATTTTGAAGAATTACCGAAAAACAAAGTTTTATTATTCTAAAAGCATAGCTGATCTTATTGGGTAATATAGCTACTGTAACTATACTAAAATAGGAAATATACATATTAAAAATATATTTTGAAGAATTACCGAAAAACAAAGTTTTATTATTCTAAAAGCATAGCTGATCTTATTGGGTATATAGCTACTGTAACTATACTAAAATAGGAAATATACATATTAAAAATATAATTTTGAAGAATTACCGAAAAACAAGTTTTATTATTCTAAAAGCATAGCTGATCTTATTGGGTAATAGCTACTGTAACTATACTAAAATAGGAAATATATACATATAAAAATATAATTTTGAAGATTACCGAAAAACAAAGTTTTATTATTCTAAAAGCATAGCTGATCTATTGGGTAATATAGCTACTGTACTATAACTAAAATAGAAATATATACATATAAAAATATAATTTTGAAGAATTACCGAAAAACAAGTTTTATTATTCTAAAAGCATAGCTGATCTTATGGGTAATATAGCTACTGTAACTATACTAAAATAGGAAATATACATATTAAAAATATATTTTGAAGAATTACCGAAAAACAAAGTTTTATTATTCTAAAAGCATAGCTGATCTTATTGGTAATATAGCTACTGTACTATAACTAAAATAGGAATATATACATATTAAAAATATAATTTTGAAGAATTACCGAAAAACAAAGTTTTATTATTCTAAAAGCATAGCTGATCTTATTGGGTAATAGCTACTGTAACTATACTAAAATAGGAAATATATACATATTAAAAATATAATTTTGAAGATTACCGAAAAACAAGTTTTATTATTCTAAAAGCATAGCTGATCTATTGGGTAATATAGCTACTGTAACTATAACTAAAATAGGAATATATACATATTAAAAATATATTTTGAAGAATTACCGAAAAACAAAGTTTTATTATTCTAAAAGCATAGCTGATCTTATTGGGTAATATAGCTACTGTAACTATAGCGAGATTCACCTGTAGCCTTACAAAGTTTTTTTTAGTGCACTATCGATATTTTATCGATTCGATATTTTAATCGATATTTACTATCACTATCGATTATTTTAGTTGTAACAAGTTCTCTGATTAACAAACACTATCATAGTTTATATTGCAAGATTAATTTTAAACCTAACTCACAGTTTTCAACAGCATTGTTCATCGAATATATAAAAGAAACAATAGAAAATGCATTTTACAAATTTTAGCAAGGCGTGACGTTACTGGAAAGCATGCAGAGTTGACTAAATTGATCCAATCACCTACTTCCAAAATAATTATTATTAAACGAAAATCCCGATTAAATGCTGTAAATCACCCCCAAGACTTCTGCTACTGAAATATTGACAACAGGGTATACAGCTAGATGGAAATTCGATGAGCGCTACTATACTAAAAGTATTTGTCAGCCCGAGAATCGAACACAGTACCTCCTAATTGCCGGTCAGGAATGCTTACCCTCACACCAAACTGCCAATCTCTGGATAGCAGAGCTCATTTCATTTTACTTCCAAAATATTTATTGATCCAATCACGTAATAATCACTCTCGTTGGAATATTTTAAAATACGGTATTTAAATATTTCATAATAAAACTTTTTAAATTAATATTTAGAATTATTTATAACTCGATTACTCACCCCTTTATCCTTGCGCTGGGCCTTCATTCTGTCCACTATTTTTCCATCACGAATCACGAGTTTCTTCTTAGTTGACTTTTCCGACATGTACAACGATTGAGCCTAATAAAAATTGATGACAATATTATCAGGAAAAAATTTCAATTCATCAACTGTAAAATTACAGATTTGCTCGAAATGATGTGGTTTGGTTAGCATAATTATAATATATTGTAGTGCATTCTAGTGCATTGTAGTGTTTGAATAATATATAATACTTAAGAAGAAAAAAATAATATCGAGTAACGTGGCTGGCTCATGTCTGGTGTCAAGAGTTTTCATGTCACATCTAATCTTTTTCAGGGCCTCTGACGTGACCTAACGAATATTTTTAGGCAGCCAGGACCGACAACTTAACGTGTCCATCCAAAACACGGGAGTGGCACGAGAAAAATATTATCTTGCCAGGGCCTCTGAATTATAAAGTCAGCATCTTACCCACTCCACTACGGCCACTCCACTCAAGGAGATAATCCTATTCAATCTATTTTGAAACATTTCCAGCGACTTTTCATAAGTATTTCGATTCATTCTTCATCAAATATTATGTCGATATCTACTGAAAATGAATACTTATTTATTGTAATAAATTGAATTGAATCATTCTGAAATGCTTCTAGAAACAAGCAGCTTGAAATAGATTTAGCATCAATAGACTCTATGTTGAAATAGACAGGAAACTTGCCTGCAGAAACCTGTATCATGAATATTTAGAAGTCACACATAAGAGAACCAATAATTGATATCAATAAATAGACGTGCACACATTGGAAAACTTTTCAAAATCAACTAAAAAAGAGAATTTCTAGTGAGTGGGATCCTTCTAGTCACCTCTCTACCCAGGACATTCTGTGAAATTCTATGAAACAGATCCAAAACAAGTTCTAGTGAATGGGACCCTTCCATTCAGCTCTTTCTGTGAAAATTCTATGAAACAGGTCCAAAACAAGTCTGAATTTTAACAAATGAATTTCAAACAATAATTTGAGTGAGATGTTATGAAGTTTTGGCAACTTACTGAACCATGAACTGGAGAGCCGGTATCCACAGAGTCAGGTGCAATTCTTTGAAATCCTTCTCCTCCTTGATCCAACCCAATGCTTTCATCCAGGTCTTCTTCATCTCCTGGGCTACCTGATATATAACAAAAAGTTCAAAAATGCAAATTAACTTTTAAATAAAATGCAAAATTGTAATATCCCCATAGTTGCTTAAATTTCCCTGATGTTGATTCTAATATTCATTCATTCATTGACAGGCGTACATATAGATCATGATCATAAAATCGCTTCACTTATATGGGCTACTTTATTCAAATGAATTTAACCGATATAAAACTTGTAGTACTTTTTTATTAAGAAAATTCAACGACTAGTTTCGACCTACTTTGGTCATTTTTAAATTAATATTGCCAAGTACATTTTCAAGTTACATTCTAACTTGAAAATTGTCAAAGTAGGTCAAAACTAGTTGTTAAAATGTTTTAATAAAGGGTACTACAAGTTTTATATCGATTTAATTAATTTGAATAAAGTAGCCCATATAAGTGAATAAGTGATTTTATGATCATGATCTACATGTAGGCCTACGCCTTAGTACACAAGTTTTATATTGTTTTAATTAATCATGATAATGTTAACATTTCAATAACCTCCTTGACTTGTTCAAGAATACTTCCTACAAAACAAAAATAACTTATTTATAATCTTCCTATAATATATGAACGGAAAGAATTGTCTTATACACGTACGGGATAGGAAATTCACGAATGACGCATCATCACGTCTGAAATTCTCAATTTATCAAGGACGGTTATAGGCCTATTTTAATCAAGATTTTAGTAGGTCAAGTTTTTAATTAAACCCTTGCGGAGCACGAGTTACCTGCTAGTTTACAATCATATGAATAAGTTACCATACATATGAAGAATGAATACCTACTAAATCTGAATACCTACATTAACAATAAAACAAGAAATACGAAATTCATTGATAGTAGATTGCATTAATAACACATTCTATTGAAATCATAATATGAGAATCAATTTTTGTCAAAAAAATCATTTTAATTAACTATTGAAAATAATAAGAATAACTTACCCATTGAATCCATGCTAGACAGATCGTCCTCATCATGTGGAAAATTATCCATTTCTGGATCAGAGTCTGAAAGCATTTCTTCCTTGAAGTTCGGTGCTTCATCTTCCTGTCAACCAATATCAAAACTAATTGTATGAAAACCAGTCTTATGCGACTGTATTATTTTTATCCACATAAAACAGGATTGTATTATTGATTTCAACTGGATTTCAAACCAGAGGCAGGTCAAATCTCAGAATTGATTCTCACCAATATGCGAGTACCCATAGGAATTGGAGAAACATATCCATCAAGTTAATCAATGAGCTTGCCCCTGAAGTAAGACTTTTGAGTATCTCACTATTCAAATCACACATAAAAGGATTACTTATAAAAATATAATTTTGAAGAATTACCGAAAAACAAAGTTTTATTATTCTAAAAGCATAGCTGATCTTATTGGGTAATATAGCTACTGTAACTATAGCGAGATTCACCTGTAGCCTTACAAAGTTTTTTTTAGTGCACTATCGATATTTTAATCGATATTTACTATCACTATCGATTATTTTAGTTGTAACAAGTTCTCTGATTAACAAACACTATCATAGTTTATATTGCAAGATTAATTTTAAACCTAACTCACAGTTTTCAACAGCATTGTTCATCGAATATATAAAAAGAAACAATAGAAAATGCATTTTACAAATTTTAGCAAGGCGTGACGTTACTGGAAAGCATGCAGAGTTGACTAAATTGATCCAATCACCTACTTCCAAAATAATAATTATTAAACGAAAATCCCAATTAAATGCTGTAAATCACCCCCAAGACTTCTGCTACTGAAATATTGACAACAGGGTATACAGCTAGATGGAAATTCGATGAGCGCTACTATACTAAAAGTATTTGTCAGCCCGAGAATCGAACACAGTACCTCCTAATTGCCGGTCAGGAATGCTTACCCTCACACCAAACTGCCAATCTCTGGATAGCAGAGCTCATTTCATTTTACTTCCAAAATATTTATTGATCCAATCACGTAATAATCACTCTCGTTGGAATATTTTAAAATACGGTATTTAAATATTTCATAATAAAACTTTTTAAATTACATATTAAAAATAATTTTGAAGAATTACCGAAAAACAAAGTTTTATTATTCTAAAAGCATAGCTGATCTTATGGGTAATATAGCTACTGTAACTATAACTAAAATAGGAAATATACATATTAAAAATATATTTTGAAGAATTACCGAAAAACAAGTTTTATTATTCTAAAAGCATAGCTGATCTTATTGGGTAATATAGCTACTGTAACTATAACTAAAATAGGAAATATATACATATTAAAAATATAATTTTGAAGAATTACCGAAAAACAAAGTTTTATTATTCTAAAAGCATAGCTGATCTTATTGGGTAATATAGCTACTGTAACTATAACTAAAATAGGAAATATACATATTAAAAATATATTTTGAAGAATTACCGAAAAACAAAGTTTTATTATTCTAAAAGCATAGCTGATCTTATTGGTAATATAGCTACTGTAACTATAACTAAAATAGGAAATATATACATATTAAAAATATATTTTGAAGAATTACCGAAAAACAAGTTTTATTATTCTAAAAGCATAGCTGATCTTATTGGTAATATAGCTACTGTAACTATAACTAAAATAGGAAATATATACATATTAAAAATATAATTTTGAAGAATTACCGAAAAACAAAGTTTTATTATTCTAAAAGCATAGCTGATCTTATTGGGTAATATAGCTACTGTAACTATAACTAAAATAGGAAATATATACATATTAAAAATATAATTTTGAAGAATTACCGAAAAACAAAGTTTTATTATTCTAAAAGCATAGCTGATCTTATTGGGTAATATAGCTACTGTAACTATAACTAAAATAGGAAATATATACATATTAAAAATATAATTTTGAAGAATTACCGAAAAACAAGTTTTATTATTCTAAAAGCATAGCTGATCTTATTGGGTAATATAGCTACTGTAACTATAACTAAAATAGGAAATATATACATATTAAAAATATAATTTTGAAGAATTACCGAAAAACAAAGTTTTATTATTCTAAAAGCATAGCTGATCTTATTGGGTAATATAGCTACTGTAACTATAGCGAGATTCACCTGTAGCCTTACAAAGTTTTTTTTAGTGCACTATCGATATTTACTATCACTATCGATTATTTTAGTTGTAACAAGTTCTCTGATTAACAAACACTATCATAGTTTATATTGCAAGATTAATTTTAAACCTAACTCACAGTTTTCAACAGCATTGTTCATCGAATATATAAAAAGAAACAATAGAAAATGCATTTTACAAATTTTAGCAAGGCGTGACGTTACTGGAAAGCATGCAGAGTTGACTAAATTGATCCAATCACCTACTTCCAAAATAATTATTATTAAACGAAAATCCCGATTAAATGCTGTAAATCACCCCCAAGACTTCTGCTACTGAAAATATTGACAACAGGGTATACAGCTAGATGGAAATTCGATGAGCGCTACTATACTAAAAGTATTTGTCAGCCCGAGAATCGAACACAGTACCTCCTAATTGCCGGTCAGGAATGCTTACCCTCACACCAAACTGCCAATCTCTGGATAGCAGAGCTCATTTCATTTTACTTCCAAAATATTTATTGATCCAATCACGTAATAATCACTCTCGTTGGAATATTTTAAAATACGGTATTTAAATATTTCATAATAAAACTTTTTAAATTAAATATTTAGAATTATTTATAACTCGATTACTCACCCCTTTATCCTTGCGCTGGGCCTTCATTCTGTCCACTATTTTTCCATCACGAATCACGAGTTTCTTCTTAGTTGACTTTTCCGACATGTACAACGATTGAGCCTAATAAAAATTGATGACAATATTATCAGGAAAAAATTTCAATTCATCAACTGTAAAATTACAGATTTGCTCGAAATGATGTGGTTTGGTTAGCATAATTATAATATATTGTAGTGCATTCTAGTGCATTGTAGTGTTTGAATAATATATAATACTTAAGAAGAAAAAAATAATATCGAGTAACGTGGCTGGCTCATGTCTGGTGTCAAGAGTTTTCATGTCATATCTAATCTTTTTCAGGGCCTCTGACGTGACCTAACGAATATTTTTAGGCAGCCAGGACCGACAACTTAACGTGTCCATCCAAAACACGGGAGTGGCACGAGAAAAATATTATCTTGCCAGGGCCTCTGAATTATAAAGTCAGCATCTTACCCACTCCACTACGGCCACTCCACTCAAGGAGATAATCCTATTCAATCTATTTTGAAACATTTCCAGCGACTTTTCATAAGTATTTCGATTCATTCTTCATCAAATATTATGTCGATATCTACTGAAAATGAATACTTATTTATTGTAATAAATTGAATTGAATCATTCTGAAATGCTTCTAGAAACAAGCAGCTTGAAATAGATTTAGCATCAATAGACTCTATGTTGAAATAGACAGGAAACTTGCCTGCAGAAACCTGTATCATGAATATTTAGAAGTCACACATAAGAGAACCAATAATTGATATCAATAAATAGACGTGCACACATTGGAAAACTTTTCAAAATCAACTAAAAAAGAGAATTTCTAGTGAGTGGGATCCTTCTAGTCACCTCTCTACCCAGGACATTTTGTGAGATTCTATGAAACAGATCCAAAACAAGTTTGAATTTCAATGGATGAATTTTGAACAATAAATTGAGTGAGATGTTATGAAGTTTTGGCAACTTACTGAACCATGAACTGGAGAGCCGGTATCCACAGAGTCAGGTGCAATTCTTTGAAATCCTTCTCCTCCTTGATCCAACCCAATGCTTTCATCCAGGTCTTCTTCATCTCCTGGGCTACCTGATATATAACAAAAAGTTCAAAAATGCAAATTAACTTTAAATAAATGCAAAATTGTAATATCCCCATAGTTGCTTAAATTTCCCTGATGTTGATTCTAATATTCATTCATTCATTGACAGGCGTACATATAGATCATGATCATAAAATCGCTTCACTTATATGGGCTACTTTATTCAAATGAATTTAACCGATATAAAACTTGTAGTACTTTTTTATTAAGAAAATTCAACGACTAGTTTTGACCTACTTTGGTCATTTTTAAATTAATATTGCCAAGTACATTTTCAAGTTACATTCTAACTTGAAAATTGTCAAAGTAGGTCAAAACTAGTTGTTAAAATGTTTTAATAAAAGGGTACTACAAGTTTTATATCGATTTAATTAATTTGAATAAAGTAGCCCATATAAGTGAATAAGTGATTTTATGATCATGATCTACATGTAGGCCTACGCCTTAGTACACAAGTTTTATATTGTTTTAATTAATCATGATAATGTTAACATTTCAATAACCTCCTTGACTTGTTCAAGAATACTTCCTACAAAACAAAAATAACTTATTTATAATCTTCCTATAATATATGAACGGAAAGAATTGTCTTATACACGTACGGGATAGGAAATTCACGAATGACGCATCATCACGTCTGAAATTCTCAATTTATCAAGGACGGTTGTAGGCCTATTTTAATCAAGATTTTAGTAGGCCAAGTTTTTAATTAAACCCTTGCGGAGCACGAGTTACCTGCTAGTTTACAATCATATGAATAAGTTACCATACATATGAAGAATGAATACCAAATCTGAATACCTACATTAACAATAAAACAAGAAATACGAAATTCATTGATAGTAGATTGCATTAATATCACATTCAATTAAAATCATACTATGTGAATCAATTTTTGTCAAAAAAATCATTTTAATTAACTATTGAAAATAATAGGAATAGCTTACCCATTGAATCCATGCTAGACAGATCGTCCTCATCATGTGGAAAATTATCCATTTCTGGATCAGAGTCTGAAAGCATTTCTTCCTTGAAGTTCGGTGCTTCATCTTCCTGTCAACCAATATCAAAACTAATTGTATGAAAACCAGTCTTATGCGACTGTATTATTTTTATCCACATAAAACAGGATTGTATTATTGATTTCAACTGGATTTCAAACCAGAGGCAGGTCAAATCTCAGAATTGATTCTCACCAATATGCGAGTACCCATAGGAATTGGAGAAACATATCCATCAAGTTAATCAATGAGCTTGCCCCTGAAGTAAGACTTTTGAGTATCTCACTATTCAAATCACACATAAAAGGATTACTTATAGAAACATGTCTTTATTCCGTTGGAGAATTTTTTTGAATAGCATCTGTTCAACTGTAACAGCTTTGTTGTGACTTGTGTTGGACCACTACCTCCGTAAATACGGAAGTAGTGGTTGGACCACGTTTTAATAACTACTATTTATCAATTACTGCTGTTTATTACTATTTGCCAATTTTGTTGTACAAATTTTTCGTTGACGGTAAGATAAATCAATGTAATGTATTTTGATCATTTGAAAATTAGACACTTTAATACATACTTATTATGGAGAATTGACTCACCTCTTCTGAATGATGGAACTGTTCTATTTTGACGGCATGAGCCGCGGGTCTACCAACGGGATAGCCTGGAAAATGTAAGATTACATTTTTTGAGTATGAAGAAAGCTTAAAAAATAAGATAAGATAGGGAAATACATATAGATGGTTCAGGGGATAAAAAAATGATTTTGAACAATGATGAAAAGTACAAAGGAAGGAGAAAGATTTTCAAAGCCAAAGCAGACAAATAACAATATAGTGTAGGGAACTTTAATGTAGTAAAAAGAAAGAGGAAAAGTTCTATACTATTTAATGTATTGGAAATGTCATTAATTATTTGTTGATAAAAACCTAAGTTATAAATCAACATTAAAATGAAGATAATGTGAAACTCAAGCTTTAAAAACAAGTATTTAGTATGGTTGAAAAATCAAAGTAGAACAAGACTACGCCAAGTTTGAAACTTATAATTCTAATTAAAGACTATTTCAAACTCGGCATGGATTCATATAACTTGGCAGTGTGCAGGAGGAAGGCGGAAATGCTACATTTTCACTTGACTGCTGCCAAGTAGGAATTATTTGGAAACAAATCGATAATTATGCTAAAATGTAGTGATTTCAATGAACTTACTTGGAGGTGGATCAAATTTGTCACTTTTGCGTCGGTATTTATCGATTTCATCAGGAGATTCGAAGTCGGTGAGCTTTGAAGATTTCTTGCGTACTCTGCCAGATCTTGATATGCCAGTTACTTCCAGTTCTGAAAACAAAAATGTCTGATTTTTGACATTTTATAGTATAAAACGTGATAATGTTGATCAGCGTTATTATAAAACAATATATTTTCTAGATCAATACACAATAACCAGTTTAAAAAAGTATCAAGAGCATAATAAATGTTATTAGTTCCCAACCAATTCTGCAAACATCAGTAATATAATTCTACAAAATATAATTTTTCTCCAGCTGGGTACACACTCAACAGATATTGACAGAGATGTGTTCAAGAGATTCAGGGAAAAACCCTTCAAAAATTATGATTAGCCCATTGTAGCTGTGAGAACATTGTTTGTCCAAAGATAATAACAGCTGCTCAAACTGTTTCAACAAACATCTTACATGAGTAGACCCTTCTTTATATTGTAACTGTACTTACTATGCTATTTGATAGCAGACGCGTCCAGAACAATGATGATAATCCTCTGACCTGCATTCTACGAATTGCACTAATAATTTTATGAAGCATTAGTTTACGTAGTTATTTGGAACACTCCCAATATGAGTTAATTCTAATTCAGTTGACATACAATACATATGAAGCCAAAACGAATTATTCATTTCAGACAGACTCATCCCTTGTGTTATGGTTTAGTATTTCGAGCTAATAGGTAAGCCAGTTACACACACATCGATTTTTGGACGTACGATTTTTTGCCGTCGGCTTATAAATTCTATTAAATCAAACTGAGATGTTTGTCAAGTTCCGTTTAATCCATTAGAATTAATAAGGACGGAAAAAAATCGAAAGTCCAAAATTCTATGTGTATTTAACTGGCTTCAGAGAGCGTTCTTGTTTCATTACGTAATGTTGATTTCACTGTGTCCAGACAACTAATACGATTTACTTAATGAAAATGTTCCTTGGTTTTAAGTTCGGATGCAATTATTGCAATCAACAACTCCTTATGAATTCATAAAACCAAGACACAAATAATATCAATTGTATGATGTCTTTCATCAGCGGCTCTATAGTGAGGTCCACGTTATAATGACAGTGGATAAGGATAGGAGAATGGCGTTGCCGATTCTCTGCCTTTATTAATTATGTTTCTACATTGTCAAAAACATAATTGGCATCGTTGTGGAGTTAGAAAAGGATAGTACTACCGGCTTTGTCGAATGATAGACAGGGATAGCAACACCAAAGTTAATCAAATACTGTCATTATAACGTGGACCTTACCGGTACTATAGTAAGAATGTAGTTGATGATTTTGGACATTTCACATGAATTTAGTAAAATATATTCTAGAATTCTAGCGAGTTTAGAAGATTCTAGAAAAAGTCCTGATTCTAGATTATATAACTTACAAAAAAGTATAAATATAGCCAAAATATTAATAGATGTGTTAAGCTGTGTCCACTCTGAACAAATTTTCGACATACATGTTTGTAGAGGGGCTCAGGGAAAACGTCCCTTTTAAAAAGTTTGGACAATCATTGTTTGTCAAACAAAAAATTACTGATCTTCCAAAAATTTTCAGTGTTTGCTGTGAAACATAGAAACCTGATCTCCCCACTTACAAATATTTTGTTTGGTGACGCGTCCACACTGGCCACGGGCAAACATAATAAAATTTGCCTAAACTGTTTCAACAAACATGTTTGTCGAACATTTGCTCAGTATGAACCCAGCTTTATAGAACATGGAATATCTACAATATTTCATGGTATCAGCTCTATGGTTGCAAGTGTCATGTTACTACACTTATTAGGAAGAAAGTCACTTATAATATGATAACTATAAAGCAAATTGAAGACTGGGAAAACAAAGAAGGCATGTTATTGACGGCCAGGACTTATCATTATAATGTCACTTCCACCAATTTCCCGTTAACAAACATTATGTCTAAATGGAAAGTGACGTAATGAAAAGCACTGGCCGCCAATTACATGTCGTTTCTACTTTCCTCGTCTATAAGTCACTTATTTTCAAGATTCATCTTCTTGTTATTCTTCAAAAAGAAATTTGTTAAGTAACAATATAAAAGAAAAAGAGACAAGAGTATAAATCAAAATTTATTCATTTTCTGTAGTAAAAATGGCGAACAGTTTTAAAATTTTTAGTCACACAATTACAGCTGAAATCCCAATAGGCTTGAGCTAATTGAGGTATTACAATTGACTCTAATATTACTCCAATTTGTTTCAAGCCACTCAGCTTCTCAACTGTCATCGAGTAAACATCTATTTATATAGGCTAGTTGCGTTACTGATAATGATAAAACAATAATTTCCTTGTAATGTACAATAAATGTACTTGTAATGTGCAAGTCTTGTAAAGTCAAGACTTGATCTACAATCGACTAAACACCTGCCTTGCCAGATTGTGCAAAATTTAGACTTCAGAAAGCTCATGTGATGTTCAATATCACTTTTCTGGCGTTAGCCATGAAAAAGTCGCGATTTCACACAACCAGACAACGACGCAATTCTGTCGGCTAAAAGCGGATTCCAATATATCAATATCAGTTATTGACGGTCCAGTGAAAAAATAATTCCTATATTTTAAAATCTGACTATTCCAACTCAGACAAGCCAAGCAAGTAGGAAAAGTCCTATTAGAACTTATGGAAATAATACTATCACTATACCAGACACAGATAGGCCTTCTGTGGGAACCAGCTTTAAGGCTGTGCAAAGGCTAAACATAGACTTTCTACTCGTGATATTTTTCAAAGTTTGTCGATCTGTATATCATTAAGCTATCAAAATGAAAAAGTTTTCTCAGGAAAATATTTTTTTCCGATCATTACTTTTTGAGATATGAGCGCCTAAAGTTTAAATTTTTGGGTCAGAACATTTCAAATTCGGTAAGAGATAAATCCATGAAAATTAGAGGATAGATTCTTCATGGTATTGTTGATGTAGTAGAACAAATTTTTTTAGAAAATCTCAATTTTTAAGATAGTTAGTAAATTGACTAAAAATAACTTTTAGTTGAGTTATTTTTGGTAAACTGAATAACTTTTACTTAGAACTTATGGAAATAATACTATCACTATACCAGACACAGATAGGCCTTCTGTGGGAACCAGCTTTAAGGCTGTGCAAAGGCTAAACATAGACTTTCTACTCGTGATATTTTTCAAAGTTTGTCGATCTGTATATCATTAAGCTATCAAAATGAAAAAGTTTTCTCAGGAAAATATTTTTTTCCGATCATTACTTTTTGAGATATGAGCGCCTAAAGTTTAAATTTTTGGGTCAGAACATTTCAAATTCGGTAAGAGATAAATCCATGAAAATTAGAGGATAGATTCTTCATGGTATTGTTGATGTAGTAGAACAAATTTTTTTAGAAAATCTCAATTTTTAAGATAGTTAGTAAATTGACTAAAAATAACTTTTAGTTGAGTTATTTTTGGTAAACTGAATAACTTTTTCAAAAATTGATATTTTTAGAAAATTTTTGTTCTACTAAATCAACAATACCATGAAGAATCCATCCTCTGAATCTCATGGATTTATATCGTACCGAATTTAAAATGTTCAGTCCCAAAAATTTAAACTTCAGGCGCTCTAATCTCGAAAATTAATGATTGGAAAAAAATGTTCTCCTAAGAAAACTTTTTTATTTTGATAGCTTGATGATATACAAATCGAAAATTTTTGAAAAATATCACGAGTAGAAAGTTTATTATTTTTTAGCCTTTGCACAGCCTAAAGGTCAAAATCTAAACTTGGTCATTCAGATTTAGTGTTTACTTTATTTACACTAGTAAAATAAAACTTTTCATTCAAATTCAGTTATAATCACAACGTAACACTTGATTGAAAATTTTCCTATTCGAAAGCGTCCTATTGATATCACTATCACCACTTTGCGTCCCCTTTTTGAATAGCTTCTGATCACACCAAATTCAAGATCAGGATACTCCACTTGAAGGACCAAATTCACCAAAACGAAAACTTGGTTCAAGCGCCAGTTGATTATAAATAAACAAAAAATCATATTGCAAAACCAATTCAAATTCATACGACTTAGAACCAACTGCCGTTCAAACCTAGTTATCGTTTTTGCTGAGTTTGGACCTAAGTGCACTAGTACTATTAATATTAAAATATCGATACTGGATGGTAAAATATCAATACTATCAATATTTTAATACAGATGTACCTGGGGCATTCAAAGTAAACTGAGTTCCTGTTTTGGACGATGTCACTGAATCTGTTCACTGAGCCTCCTCTTCCTCGAAATCATCATCCTGAATCCATCCGTCATCGAAGGACAGGAACCTCCGCTTGATGGCGGTGTTCATGTAAGGCAGCAGGGCCCACTCGGTGTCAGAGGCCGCAGCCGTGTCAATCATACCCAGCTTGATCTCGTACAGACGCAGCATGAACCGAGGTCCAACCTCCGTCAGCTCAATGTCTTTTCCGTTCACCTGCAAACAAAAACGAGGAAAATTGGATTAGGTCTAGTTCATTTTTTGTAACACATTTATTTCTTATAGATATAAAAAAGGTTGACAAATTTACGACAGAAGTTTGTGACCTCAAGGTGCATTTTCGTTTGTGCGTAAATTTCCGCAGTCGACGACAGCAAGCATGGTTGACATCCATATTGTTTAAATTTTAAGTGTGCTAAAACAGCTGATCAAATATCTTTTCATTATTTTTGTGTCTATTATTCACGAATAAAAATATTTATAATAATATTAACATATTGCCATTTGAAAATATTGAAAAGTATGAACTCAACCTCCCCGATTAAAAAAATAATTGAACAGGATAATAATCCTGTAGGTTATTTAGACAAATTAAAATCTACCCAATCTGAAATCCTCACCCTGTCGTGGTCGACGACTGCATTTACTCATAAACGAAAACCCAGCCTAAAGTGGTCACTAGACGGTAAATATTATTGTAAAATATAGTACCTAAATTGTCCTAATACCAATGGCCATAGAGTCTATGAAGTGTTTACTACAGCTGTGTGGCTGTTACGTTTACAAGAAAGTATTGACATTGTACAAATAATATTGACTGTCTAGGAATTAATTACGCACATCTTCACATTAAAAACTGGTATACATTTGTGCTGGTAGAATGCTTGCTACCGGTAGCATTGGACTGCCCAATAAAATAGAGCTGAGATGAATTGAATAGAATTAAAAAAGTTTCAGTGGACAAAATAAAGTGCATTTGTAAATTTTTGTAGTCATAGAGTAGCCTAGTCATTACAGTTTTAAAACTGTGATGTGGGCTTTTAGTAATTTATTTGAATAGAGCATTCATTGAATGTCTTTACCGTTTCAAAAATTGAGATTTGTGAAATTTGAAAATGATTTATAGAAAGTTCCTACATCTATGAAATGAAGCGGATAATGTAAGATCGTCTAAATCCTATACTATTAAACGAGAAATTTCTGTTTAGATGTTTTGATGTTTATATATTTGTATTTCACCGGATCTCGAAAACGGCTCTAACGATTCTCACGAAATTCAGAACTTATAGTATGTTTATAATATAAAAATTCGATTGCACTAGTTCTCATCCCTGGGGAAACTCGCTGAAGGACATTAAAAGAATTTATTCATCC
This sequence comes from Nilaparvata lugens, assembly GCF_014356525.2. NCBI lineage: Eukaryota > Metazoa > Arthropoda > Insecta > Hemiptera > Delphacidae > Nilaparvata > Nilaparvata lugens. The sequence continues at coordinate 5,435,778 of NC_052519.1, forward strand.
TTGGAAAAACAGCTGATAATTTCGTCGTCTGTTGATGATGGAAGTGAGTGAGCGAGTGCATGTGTGTGGGACTCAGACAAAATTATGACTCAGCTGTTGAACTTTTGTACCTAATTCAATCAGGTACTTAGTGGCAGTTGTACAAAAGCCGGTTTAATTTTAATCCTGATTAATTCCAGTAGAACCAATCAGATAAGCTATCTTTTTGAGATGGTCTTCTGTGATTTGGTTCTCGTGAAATTAATCAGGATTAATTTAACATGCTTTTGTGAGAGAAATTTTTGCATTCCTCTGCGAATTAATCTCAATCAACTGTGATTAGATAGAACCTTTCTATATGAACTATGAATATTTATTATAATTTCTTCTTTCTTAATAATTTTTATATGCTTTTGTAGGTACCCCAGAGCGGAGCTCGGTGCCCCGATATTTATCATAAATTGGAACAGGTTGTCACTGATGTTGTGTTGTTGGTAGTATTTACTTTTTAACATTACAGGAGTGAATAATAACACAAGTCGAACAAAATGTATCTTCAAATGGTTTGGTTTTTGGAATAAAGATATCATCTGAACAAGTACATTTTGTAAATTATATCTATTAATACTAAATATCGGGGCACCAAGCTTTGCTCGTTATTTATTCATTGATAAACAGAACTCAATTCTTTGAAATGATTGGGGAAGGACTAACAGGCACAGCCAAAAACTGTTTCTTCCTCGAATTTTGATTTATTCACTACAAAATATTTATAGTTGGAATATTTAATATTCCAAAAAGTAGGTTATGTTTCATAGACTTGAATCCAAGTGAAATTTTCAGTCCAAATATTTCAAAACATAAAAGTTCTAATTTAGATTGTTTACATACCAAATAATTGAATAACAAAATAACACTCACTAATCACTGTAAAATAATGATTAACTTTCAATATTATGATATATACCATCTCATGTCAACAAATCAGATTACTGTATTTTGATCGAGTCAATTAAAATTTTTAGATTTCTCGCGAGATACGATGAGCTAATTGATTACACAGCTGATCTCCCACACAGGCACACGCATCTTCTGTTATCGACAGACGACGAAATCATCATCTGTTTTTCCAAGGATGAATTATCCTTTTCATGTCCTTCAGGGAGTTTTCTCAGGGATGAGACCTAGTGCAATCGAATTTTGATATCATAAACCTACTATATTCCGAATTTCGTGAAAATCGTTAGAGCCGTTTCCGATATCCGTTGAACATAAATAACCATATAACCAGATAGCCAGATAACCAGATAGCCAGATAACCAGATATAAAATTAAAAAATACAAACAGATATACAGAAATTGCTCGCTTAATTTAACAACGCTTAATATATCGCTTAAGTTGGATAACAACTTATAGTCCAGTCAAATGGTCGTTTTTCAGGAAACAGCCCCGAAAGAATTTTTTTCGATGGTTCTATCTGTATTTTGGTGCGCTAAATTCTAATCTGAAATTTGCTCACACGCCAGAGGGCGACTTCACCCCCAAAATTTTGGACTTTTTTTAGGTTTTCCATTTAATCTCGAGAACCTTGAATTTATCGAGATAGAGCATTCTCTATATAATATTAAAGATAATAAAATTTTATTTCCAATGAATTGACTGGTCGCGCAGTACTACTTTTTGGATTTTTTATCTGAAGTGTTCCACAAGATACACAACTTTGAATGTGCGAGATATTTTCCCCATTTTCACAGTCTCGCATATGCAACGTTGCGTATCTTGTGGAACACTTCAGATAAAACATCCAGAAAGTAGTCGAGGTTGTGATGAATTTTCTCCTCTTTTCACTCCCATGTTTCACTCTTTTACTTCTGTTTTCAATGCCGTTAAAAAGTTACAGCCAATTGAATGATGATCTTTATTTTCTAATTTTTCTTGCGATTTTACTGTTATTAAAGAGTCTCTAAAATGAGTACAATACATGATAGGTTGCGATTGGTCTTAAATGAGAGAAAATTTCATGCTCTATAAGCTGAGTTGCCATAAATTGATCTTGCATCACTGTTTATATCGAAGAACTGTCGAGACTGTAGAAATGAGAAAAATATCGAAAGTTTCTTGATTTTTTGAATTAAACGTATCTTACTTCACGATTATATTTTTACAAAAATCATTCATCTCACATAAAAGAGGAGATTCTTTTAGTTTGCGATGTTGTTTATAATTGCATTCCCATTTCAGAGACATTAATATCATCATAAAACGCATTCGAAATTAAAATAATTATTAGATTAAAATGTACATTACAATTTAACTTATCATTGTGCTTTTAAGAAAATTAGGTTGCAACAGCAAGGAAACTCAAACACAGGACCATTAAAATTGATGTCTAAGTTCTACTCATTGTTTCAGTATATTAATTTAAAATGCTGTTTTCATAGATGGCCTAGATAGGCTAGCTAAACTAAGATAGATTGAGTTGATCGAGTTTGAGTGAACAGAATTAAAACTTGAATTGGTTCTTAATGTAATTCTTCAGGGAATTAATTATTTTTTGTTTACAATAAACCAGCAGTTCATTGGTTATTTTAATAACTCATTCGTCGTTTGTGTGTTTAGAGCTGTAGCCTACTCTGATAGGTACAGTACTGTAATAGGAGAGGAAAAGCGATTGAGAAATTTCTCAAAAAATGATGATAAGACTTAATTACTTTTACATTTAGTTGCACTGTGCAATAGTAAAAGAGTATAAATGAAAAATAGTAGGTACTCAGTTTAAACAAAAAACCAGATTTGATTCCAGCTTTAGATTTACTAATATTAAGCTGCTGGGCGTTTCACACCAAAGTTAAATAGGCCTATTGTACGAAGTTTTAAAAATTTAATCCTTATTTTATCAGATTGAACGGAACTTGACAAACACATATGTTCATCATGTGTATGATAAGCTATTATGTTCAATCTATGAGGATTAAGTTATTAACATTTTGTTAATACAACTACTGTATTAACACGCACAACTACTGTAGTTAACAGTCACATCATATTATGTGCGCTGGATTAATATAAAAGTAAAAGCGCTCATTCTTGATCCAACAAGTCTGTGCAATTTAGTAGATACTCATAATAGCAAGTCCACAACTAAAATAAACATAAAAATATGGTAATATATCTACCCTACATACTATTAAACGAGCAACTTCTGTTAATATGTTTAGATGCTCATATGTTTGTATATCTTTTTTTTTTTGTGTAGTTGAGAAGTTGATATAGTGGTAATTATTCATATTGAATGAAAAAGACTAAGAAATTGTCAAAAAACCACTGATTTATTGATAATTAGAAAGACCGGTTTCGGTTATTACACCATTGTCAATCTCTGATAAACAGTCTGATAATCTCTGTTTATCAGAGATTGACAATGGTGTAATAACCGAAACCGGTCTTTCTAATTATCAATAAATCAGTGGTTTTTTGACAATTTCTTAGTCTTTTTCATTCAATATGTTTGTATTTCACCGGATCTCGAAAACGGCTCTAACGATTCTCACGAAATTCAGAACATAGTAAGGTTTATAATATAAAGATTGGATTGCACTAGGTGTCATCCCTGGGAAAACTCGTTGAAGGAAATAAAAAGGATAATTATTATTCATATCCTTGGAAAAACAGCTGATAATAATTATTTCGTCGTCTGTTGGTGATGGAAGTGAGTGAGTGGGACTGTGTCAAAATTATGACTCAGCTGTTGAACTTTTGTAATCATTCAATCAGGTACTTAGTGCTAGCGGTTGCAAAAAAGCCGGGTTATTTTCAATCCTGATTAATTCCAGTGGATCCATCTTTTTGAAATGGTCTTCTCTGATTTGGTTCACGTGAAGTTAATCAGGATTAAAATTTAACCGGCTTTTGTGCAACTGGGCCTTTGTGAGGGAAATTTTTGCATTCCTCTGGGAATAATCTTAATTTACTGTGATTAGATAAAACATTTCTGTATAAATGTTATTATAATTTCTTCTTTCGTAATTTTTTAATGCTTTTGTACTCCAGAACGAACTCGTTCCCCGATATTATATAAAAACGAAATGGCACTCACTGACTGGCTGACTGACTCACGCACTCGCAGAACTAAAATTCTACCTTTAATCTAATCTAATCTAGCTTTATCGAGAACAAATGAACAGAAAATGTTCAAATTCAGTACAGAAGCTAAGCTAGGGTGTAATAATGTTGTGTTAGAAGGAATTTAAAATAACGCCAAAGATACGCCCAAAATCTGCATTTTCCAGCGGTTTTTTGCGCTTTCTCAGCTTTATCGAGAACAAATGCACAGAAAATGTTCAAATTTACTACAGAAGCTCAGCTGGGGGGAATAATGTTAAGCTCAGCTGGGGGGAATAATGTTGTCTTAGAAGGAATTTGAAATAACGCCAAAGATACGGTACGCCCAAAATTAGCGGTTTTTTTTTCGTTTCTCTGTTCTTTCATCAAGTAATAGACAGAAAATGTTCAAATTTGATACAGAGGTTTAGGTAGGGTCTAAAAATTTTGTGACTTTATTATTTCATCAAAGATACGCCCAAAATCAACGTTTTTCTCAGCTTTTCTGCATTTTCTCAGTACTTTGACTTTCTGATGGAATGAGGCATGCTCAAATGAAAAATGCAGGCGAGCAAATCTCATTTTTGGACGATCCAGTCGGGGGTCCAGGGGGCGGAGCCCCCTTGCTAGACGGAATATGTCGAGCGAAGCGAGCCCGACGGCTAGTCATAATATAATATTATGATGTAAATTACGGTACTAGTGAGTTTATTCTATTTGCGGGACCTGATGTTATAACTAGGTATACAGGGCCGCCTCGAGGTTAATAGGCGCCCGGGGCGAGATTTTGATATGCGCCCCCCAAGTATAGCGCGGTGAGGTAGTATTTAAAAGTAAAGCTACATTGCTCTTCCAGGAGGAGAACTTCCATTATGGGCTGCATCCTCTCCTTGATAATCATGCTATAGATTTTGTAAGCAGTAGCAAGCTGATTCCTCTATAGTTGTCACAGGAACTTCTTAGTCCAGTTAATATAGACATAAAGAAGGAGGTATTCTTGCAATTTATATTGTAGTTATGATTTTTAAATATATTTTTTGGATACATGAGAGAAGACCGGAACAAATAGTCCAGAACCTCGTATTTTCAGCTAATTTTCCAGTTTTCAGCTTTTTCTGCCAAATCCAGTGATCTGACGGAAAAATTTGCTCCAGCCATTGTTTAGATTATAAAATGAGATCATTCGCAACTATGTATCTCCAATAAGTACTGAGTTATGATTTTTAAAAAAATGAGTGAAATTCAAAGAAAAAATCAACCTGTATCCTGATCTTAGATTTTAGAGCACAAAAATACGTCCAGAGGGACTTTGAATTATACATTTAACAAATTGGTAAAAATCAGAAGATATTGTTTATGAAAAATTAAAACTCATCAGAATTAATTATTTTGTCTTTAAATTTTACTCATTTTTGAAAAATCATAACTCAGTACTTATTGGAGATGGATATAGATAGTTGCGAATGATCTCATTTTATTCAGAATTTTATAATCTAAAACAAAGGCTGGAGCAAATTTGTACATCCGATTACTGGATTTGGCAGAAATAGCTGAAAACTGAACTGACAATACGAGGTTTTTGGGTGACTCTGTATCTAGCACAAGAAAATTTTGCATGAAGAATTTGGTTCTGGACTTTTCTCATGTATCCAAATAGTATTATATTGAAAATCTGGTGAGGCGCACTCACACAACTTTCCTTGCCGTTATGAAAATTGATCTACGCTAGTGTTCTCGGGCATCCCAAGTCTACTATTCAAATACATGAGACAGCTGGTGATAGGACAATAACGCTGGAGACACGCGAGGTCTGCTACTTCGTAGTGAATGATTTAATAGAAACAACAGTTGCCAACAGTTTGCAATTTAATAATCACATTTTCTCGAATTTCAAGCTTATTTTCAATTTTAGGTGAACATGTTACTGGACATTTATCGTAGAGATTTTCATGCTCAATCTTTTCCACTTGAAATTTGTTGTTTGAATTGTGTATGAAGGCTGATAATTGAGAATCTAAAGTTAAACTTTGCATAGATGGGGCGGAGCTCCTGAAATTTTTACAGACTTTTTGCAGTTGATAGAGCTTATCAATGACTATTTCAGGTACCTATGAATTTGTTCAAAATCGTTGGAGCCGTTTTCGATAAAATCGCGAAAAACCCTGTTTTTGACAACATTTTAGCCGCCATATTGGATTGCATTTGATCGAAATTGTTCGTGTCGGATCCTTATAGTGTAAAGACCTTACGTTCCAAATTTCAAGTCATTCCTTTAACTGGGAGATGAGATATCGTGTACACAGACGCACATACACTCATATACACACACACACACACACACACACAACACACACACACACACACACACACACACACACACACACACAC
>NC_052519.1:5442346-5462393 GCF_014356525.2 Nilaparvata lugens
TTCAAGTTCAGCCAGACCTGTTCGCGAAACTTGTTTCATTCTCTGCTATGCTGGAAGTCAACTATGGGCTATATGGGCCGATTGGTGCATAACTAAGTGCAAAGTACAGACATGCAAAAGAACTTGAACGTTTATTTTCAGTATTTCCTGACCCCCCACGAGACACAGACAACTCTTGTTGAAAAAAGGAATATATCCTTACTCATACATGAGTTGTCCCAAAAAAATTCGCGGAACATCGTTCCTCCCATCGAATGTTTTCATAATGATTCAACTGATACACCTCTGTCTCGCAGAGGATATGAGCATGTGCAAAGAGTGTTCTCAACATTCAAGCGTGAAATCACTCGTGATATCACGATTTCTATTTATGTTTGGACGTGATGCTATTAGCGGAAGTTATTGAATCCATGAGGTCCTACGCTTTTTAGCTTATATGGCCTCGATGTCACCCATTTTCTTTCCCTCGCTCACTTTACCTGGAATTGTATGCTGAAACCACTAAAGTCGAACTAGAATTGATCATCATCCTGACATGCATCTTATGTTTGAGGCGGTGATGAGGGTGGGGTGTCATTCATCGTAAACGTTATTGTGAAGCGAATAACAAACATCTACCCCGAAAAATACGACCCTTCAAAACCGAGTAATTATCTCCTTTATATCGATGCAACAGTTTATACTCAGAAGCTATGAGCCGAAGCTACCTGTTAGAAATTTCAAATTCCTCTAGGAGGAAGAATTTTCCAAGCTTGATTTCGCGAATTTGGACAGCAATTCAGAAACCGTATATATAATAGAATGTGATCTCAAGTACCCTCAAGAGTTACATGATAGCACGCCAGCTTCCCTCGCACCTCTCCCACCAAACACCGCCGCGCGCAAATTGCTGTCAAACTACCAAACAAATGAGAACGGTCAAACTGGAACCAAAAAGCATGAACACACTTTTCGACCGTGAAAAGTACATTGTTCACTACTTCAATTTGAAGCTCTACCTTCAGCTCGGCTTGCAATATTGAAAGTGCATCCGGTCATTAGCTTTTCCCAATCTCCCGGCTGAAAAAGCTACATCGACTTCATATCCGGAATAGACAAAACGTGAAAAATAAATTTGAAACATCCTTCTTTAAGGCCTGTTGCAATCTAATCTTCGGGAAAACAATTCAATCTAGTCTAAGCAAATCTATGTTAAAATTATCACGGATGAAAAACGGTTAGATAAGTACATTTCAAATCCACTATGTGAACTCTGGCAAATAATTAGTCCGAACGTGATCGTGGTTTTCTCTCGCAAGTTGGAACTGAAAATGAACAAGCCTGTCTATTCCGGCTTTTCCATACTGGAGTTGAGTAAATTCCATATGTACGATTTTTTCAATTGTAGATTACAAAAAATTATACCGTGGGATCGTATAGAACTATGTATGACTGATACAGATATTTTCCTTCTAAACGTGAAAGTAGAAGACGTGTATCAGTTGATTGAAGAAAATTTGAGCCTTTTTGACACTAGTAATTACCCACCTTACCACCCATGCTTTTCCATGGAGAGAAATAAAGTTGTAGGAAAGTTCAAGGTTGAGTCTGCCTCAAAACCTGTCCATAGATTTGTAGGCTTTGATCCAAAGTTTACTCATATCAGATGTAACAAGAATGAAGAACCTGTAAATAAATGTTGTAGCAAAAGGGTGTACAGACCGGAGTGAAATGTAGAAAACTTATTTTTAATTTATATAAGAAATCGCTGATTGAACGTTGTGAACACATTGAAAAATTTAATATGATGAGGTCCTATAATCACACCATGTATCAGATTGAGTGTTCAAAAATCTGTTTGAGTCCTTATGACGATAAGAGATATATTGCTGAGAACGGTGTCAACACTCTCCCTTTTGGACATTATAGAGTGCCCACAACACTCTAACTGATTGCTCAGTATGTTCCGTGACAATCATCCAACACCACTAATTTTGATTTGTCTGTTGTAAATATCATGAATATTATTAGATCCAAGCTAGCTTTAGAGCTTCATAGCGTGGTGCGTGTGAACTATGCCACTCGCAAATATGAACTGAAAAGTGAAAAGACCTGTTCAAGCCACCGTATTGAGATGACAAGTTTACGCGTTTTAATAAGGTTATAAATATATCCTACTTGTTATTATTGTTTTTCAAAATTTGCATATTGTGTACCATTAGAAGACAAGACAAGCCAATCTGCATTTAACGCTCTCGAACCAATTATTTCTAAAAATAAGGGAGTTAAGCTGTTCCAAACAGATCAGGGAACAGAATTCTTTAATTCAAAAGTTAAAGCGTTATTAGATAGATATAGTATTGAACATTACCATGTTTTTAGTGATAAGAAGCATCTCTAGTTGAAAGGCTGAATAGAACCCTTAATCAAAAATTATAGATATTTAACTGAGCATGGAACCAAAAACTGGATAAGCAATCTAGACAGTTTAGTTCTAAATTATAATGCAACAACGCATTCATCCATTGGAATGAAACCTAAGGATGCTGGTAAGAAAAATCGTACTCATGTTTTAATGTCATTGGATTCTGCATTCAATAGACGATATAAATTGAAAAATTCAAAACCGAAATTTAAGCTAGGTGATATCGTGCGAATCCGAAGAAACGATTATTTTTTGATAAATCTTATAGCATAAACTGGAGCGCAGAGTATTTTGTGATTCACTCTATATTTCCTCCTAAACCTATAACCTACTCACTGAGAGATCTAAACGGTGAAGTAAGTGGTCGGTTTTATGCAGAAGAAATTAAAAAAACACAATTAAACGAATCGGAGAGACAAGTGTATTTGATTGAAAAAATATTAAAACGTGATAAAAAAGGATTGTTGGTGAAATGGTTGGATTTTCAACACCTAGTTATATTAGTAAAGATCAATTATTAGATGAAAAATAATCTTTTTTAATCTATTGTAGATATCATGTACCATTGATTAATAATCTATTGTAAATATCATGATGTACATTCATTGAAAATATAATAGAAGTATTATTATCAAACATGGTTCTCATTTCAATCCATAGTTTCATTTCGTAATATAAGAATCCTTGCACACTCAATAGCTGATAAGCAGAAAAGAGGGTGAGGAACAGAGAAGGTAGATACATCCATCCTCTGTCTGATGATGATGACAGGAGGTGGAGAGTGGTGTCTACATTCCAATCTGTCGACTGATACGCCCCTCTATGCTAATGCATGTGTGCTCGGTCATTGCTCTCATTCATAGCGGCACTGATCTAACTTTTGTAAAAATTTTCAGTAGCTTATCAGATCACGTTATGTACGTTTGTAATCATGAGTCAAATACCAATTGTTAACTTTGATAATTAATTACAGATAAAGAAAAGCCTGCATTCTGAAAATGGAGACTTACTTCCTCATAATGCAGAATGTTAATTATTTCTCCCAGTGCTGGAGGAAACACAAATCTCTTATTTAATTTAGTATTTGCTGAAAATGGCATAAGATTTAAGCTCATTTACTTATTTAGCAAGAGCTTATATCAACCAAAATATGTTTTTCTCTAGAAAGGTATTTGCAGGTTTGAAATACCAGATTTCACATGAAAGAGGATGTGAGCCAATTCCACATCCGAACCGTATCCCGAATATAGCTTAGTAATTTTTGATGACTTACAACTGAGCAATGTGCCACAGATAAGAGAATAATTTTACTATGGGACGTCATCGAAATATTGACACAGCATATTTAATTCAGAGTTATGGAGCTACACAGAAACATTCCACTAGAGACAATGCAAATATGATTATAATTTCTAAGATGGATTTATTGGTCTCAAATTAATTCACAGAGATCATGTTGGAGAGATATTCTTATAAAGATTCAGTAAACTTTGTCATACAGTTTGGAATCGTGAACCGCATAATTTTGTTACAATTTTGAAAGAATGTGATATAAAGGAAGGAAAATATCGGGATTCACTGGACACAATTCTTTCCGTTCAGTAGAGATTAATTCTTTGTACAGTCATGTTGTCTGAAACACATAGGAGGAGGAGGAGAGGAAGGAACATAGTAAATAACAAGAAGGAGAGATAATCGAAAAGATTAAGAAATGAGAAAAGTAATCAGCGACAAGCATAAAAGCTTGTTAATTTTGAAAAACGATCGGAGGAATACAATAGGAAAACGCTCTCACTTTGATAGTAGCCCATAATTGAACTGGAAAAACAAATCTAGTTTTCACTCTGGTGTAAAAAAGGAAGAGCCAAAGAGGAGAGTATGGAGATTGTGATGAACAGTCGAGTTATGATAAAAGCTTGAGAGTTCAACAGACAATCTTTTAAGCTCAACTAATTTTAAAACAGTTTACTTGGTTCTAGTAAAAACGATGATGTGCTGTCACAATATCTAAAAACGTTTCATGCGGAAAAATTGAATAATTCAATTAGTTATGGAATTTCATACAATTCTAAGATGACGTGTATTATATTGGAAATCAGCAAGTAATATTCGACGATGGTTATATGATATTAATAATGGAAGATTCGTTTAACACACGGTCTACTTGAGTTTATTATACAGTTCAAGACCGAATTCGAATCTTTATAATCAGAGAGATCTGGATAAGTATAAAAAAATCTTAACACTTACAGGCATACATTTAGATCGAAGAGGGTATGTTAAACGAAATCAGGGAATTAAATCGCAAATGATTCAGAAGTTATTTCCCAGTAAAAAAATTAGTAAAAAGAAGGGATGGGGTTTTATTGAAATTTGCAAAAAATAATTCTCATGATAGAATTTATCAATACTTTGATAATTTTGACGATTAGTGGAAGATTAATTTACTCTATTCCTCAAAAGCTCTGGCAACACTGGACATGATGTTGAGATCGTGTCTATAATTGAAGAGCTAAAAGAAGCAAAACTAATCATGTAGTGTTACGACGACTCTGCATCGATTCGGTCGAATTGATACACCTAGTGCTGCGGCTGCTGTTGCTAATCTTACGTGTGATATTGACTTGATAACGCAGAAGATAATCGAATCGATAAATCAACAAGGAATCTTATTAGAAATGTAGAAATTTTATTTAGATTCACAAATAACCAAACTCGTTTCGGAAAATACAAAGAATATTGGAGTGAGCGTATTGAAAGAGAACATATTCTAAGTACATTACAAAATTTTAGTGCTAATATTGATAAAGCTATGAGAGAGAACTCTAACTTTAGAATCTGCTCTAGGAGAAGTGAAAACTTTACAGACAGCTTTTCATCCCAGTTGGTGAGTATTAACAACGATAAAGTTGATAAAGCTATTTAGATGAGAAATTAAAAGCCATATCAGATAAAATTAAGAATTTGGAGGTGCTGGACAGAAACTATCTCAATACTAAATTAAAACAGCTTAGTACAGAAATTTTACTAAGTAATGAAACACAGCCATGCTAATTGATAAGCAATATTTAGAATCTACTTTGCAGAAATTGACTAGTTCTTCATTAACAAAGGAAGAGTTTGAAAAAGATTATCTGAAATGGCGAGTGCAATAAAAGCTAATATTATGGACGGTATTGAACAATTCATTACAAAAGATGCCATTGCTATCTGATTAATCAAATTGCAGAAAAGTATGCAACTAAAAATGATATTGGAGATTTTATTAAGAAAAAACGAGATGGAAGTCGTTGTGAAAAGCGTTCGTGATGAAATAGCTGAGGCAATTAAAAATTCGGAAGAGGGCACCGTCATGAGACTGCAGTGTTCGGCTCCATTCATAGATTATCTTAATTCATTCATACACAGGATAGCACATGATATTGGTCTTCATATGCAAGGTTAGTTTTCATATGAACCTGGATAGAGGCTAAAGAACACAACCTTACAGAAAATCAGGTAGCCAAAATAATTACAACTAAAAATGGGGTTAGCACAGTACAAAGGGGTCGTATTCACCCCGAAAACATAAAATCTCAAAAAGAAGACTGTAAGCGTTGTAACGCGTAGCTGCAAAGATCAGAGTGCAGATCATGGTTTCACTTTAATCTGGCAGTAGAGTACGCGATCAAAGAAGAGTTTAGAAAGGTGTTGTTTGAATTCTCCTTCTCTAGCCTTTCGTAACGCAAGGATCGCTGCGCAGAGAGAAGCATATGGTTTACTTTAATCTTACAGTATAGGTACGGTCGATCAAAATGGAACTTAGTTAGTCGTTGTGTGTATTCTTGCTTCACTGCCTTTCGTAATAGAGAGTAGCAAAAAAGGAATTTAGAAGGAAGGGTGCCAGTAAGAGATGGAGTGAGTAAAAGAAGGAAGAGGCAGATGTGCCATCTGGCTAGACGGTGAGTTGCGCAATCTCCGACTGCTGCTTGTAAGAGACAGAGAAACGAGGGGCGTATCGCAATTTCTCTCTCTAAAACCTTGAGCCGAGCGCTGGCTTGCGCTACCCATTAAGTGTTTGTCATCATCATGATAAGGGAAGTGGGGGGCGTAGCACGCGTTCTTATCGTATCCATTAAGTTAATACCATCAACATGTTGATAAGGAAAGTGGGGGGTGTAGCACGCGATGTACTTCCATTAAGGACACAAAGACACACACTTGTCACTTGCCTCTAATCGCTCAAGCTAATAAGATCAAAAATGAGTGAGAATTTTGATTGTACAAGTTTCATGAATTCTCAATTGAAGCAGACCCGCAAGCCAATTGGGTTTTCGACTGTTTTCCTTTTGATTGGTTTGCAGTAACAAAGACAGCATAGATGTAGAGTGAAGGATTCACTTCAACTGTCAGCATAGATGTAGAGTGAAGGATTCACTTCCATCTGTCAGTATAGCAAAAAGGATTCACTTCAATCTGTCACCAAGGGAATTTTTCCCTCTCAAAGGGATTTTTCCCCTCATCTAGCATTACTTCAATCTGTCAGTATAGCATTAGATGTAGAATATGCATTCACTTTAATTTGACAGTATAAGTATTAGATGTAGAAATATGGATTCACTTTAATTTGACAGTAGAGAATTTGAGAATGGATTCACTTAATCTGTCAGTAGAGAATTTTTCCCCCAAGGGAATTATTTTTTCCCTCACTCCCCTCACAGGGGAATTATTTTTTCCCCCACTGAGAGAGAGAGAGAGATCACTCTCTCCTTCTCATCCCCTTGTCCTCACGTGGGGAGGGAAGATTAGATTGGATTAGATAGATAAGATTAGATTAGATAAGATAAGATAAGAGAAGAGGGAGAGGGAGAAGGAGAAGGAGAGGGTGAGGAGAGGGAGAGAGAGAGGGGGGAAATCTATTTTTAGACACCCCCCACCCTGCGGGCGCGGGGAAGGGGAGGCGGGATGGACGAGGGGTGAGAGGTGGGAGGGGATTTTGAGCAAAAAAGTCTGTCTGGAGTCTTGAAATTCATCTACTGATCTCGTTCACTGCTACGAGCCAATCAGAAGACCAGAATTGGAACTTCCCAAGGTCACGTGACATGATTAGTATTGGGGTCATGTAAAAAGCATTGGTTAGATAGGTGATTTATTACAAGTTTCCATTCTGTACTTATTCTGTGGTGATGCAGCATCACCAACAAATGAACAAAGAAAAATAAGAGAACACGACGGGAAGATTTCATACTGAATCCAAAGCTTGTGGTTCCAGACACTCAAGCCAGGGTCCATCTCGTCGTGCAGCTACTGATACATGGCAATAACTCATCATTATTATGATTATAATAATCATATAATATATTATTATATATTATATCAGAGTTTAAGAGTAATAAACTTTTCAATAATAAATATAACCACAGCTGAATTGTGTTATTCATTATAATATTCAAATATAAAATTTATTAGTGAAGGAAATAATCAATAGCAAAGTGTAAAGTTGGCTATTGAGTAGGCTGTGGAATAATTCAAATGTAATCAGAATTATAACCTACAAATTCGTTCTGCGTTGGTGAATAATAATTATGTATTTCATGTGTATTTAGTTGTTCTAAACTTTCTCAAGTATTTCTCAATTGATATAGGTTTGAGTAACAATAGTTGATGGCTTGAAACTCTGTTGACAACGTTTCCAGGATGCCACCACCCAGAAAACGCTCCAGGACCAGGTTGTTTTGGACATCAAACACTCTAAACTGGACGATGTTATGTGTCCAGTCTGTAGATCAGTCATCATAGAACCAGTTTCCTTGCCTTGTGAACACAGTTTGTGCTATTTTTGTTTTGACAAGACCATTGAAAGCAATACCCTGACTTGCCCAGTCTGCAGAAAACGGACTGGTGCTTGGCTGAGATCAGCCACTAAAAGCAAATCTCTCATCAATCAGGAGTTTTAGTCGGAAATTTAGAAACAGTTTCCAAAAGAAGTGGAGTGCAAACAGACAGGAGAAGATGATGGTGTTGAAGGAAGTGAGTACATTCATCAATTTCCAATTTGGCCTTGTAATTAATTATTAGGTAGACATAGACATAATCTGCTCCTGTGGGAACATTCAGTAGGGGCTGCTTATGTCCTGAGGCTGCAAAAGAGGGCTGTAAGAGTCATAAGGCAGTGACCATCTTGCCCACTGCAAAACCCATCTTTTCTTGCTGTAATAGGAATGAGAGTAACACGACATAGTATTTAATACCTTAAGAAAGGTTTTTAATAACTTGAACTATACAGGTTTCGAATTGGAATGAGTTTGTTTGGAGACTTAGTAACAGTAATAACAAATTCAAACATTGTGTTTATAATACATTCTTCCCCCCAAAGAGTTATTGAATGTAGTCATTCAAATAATTGGGAGGTCTTCTATTTCTAAACGTCTTCTGGATATGTATTTTGATTTTCTTGTCCAGTAGTCTGTTGTCTAGGTTGTAAGCTCTCGGCAGTAGTACTAGTTCTGTTTTCTTGGTTCTGGGTTGCTTGAGGATTAAGGAAGTATTCAAGTTCAGGTTCGGAAGTTGGTAATTGAGAATTTTCATCATTTTCAGAATCGGTTTGTTCTTCGTGATCTCTGTTTTCATACTCTCCAACTGGAGCAAGATGACGTGTTGATACTGTGGTTTCTCTTCCATCATGTAGCTTTACATGTGCATACTTAGCATTTCCATGTAGAAGTTGACCTCTTCAACAGTGGCTCATATTTGGATGTTCGATTGAATTTTTTTAAATAGACAGGGCCGGAATTGAGAAACCAAGAAGGAGCTGAAACACCATTGTTTCCAGATCCACATGGGTGTAAGAACATATGCTCATGGGGAGTTTGATTTGTGGCTGTGCAAAGTAATGTTCTTGTTGAGCTGAAAGCATCTTCTAAAACTGACTCCCATTGATTTATTTCTAAATTAAGTGATTTTAATGCTAGCTCAATCGTTTTCCATAGAATACCATTATATCTTTCAACCTGTCCATTACCTGCTGGGTTGTAAGCAGTGGTTTTGCTAGTTGCAATTCCATGCGAGTTTAGGTAATTTTTCAAGTCTTGACTTATAAATGATGTTCCTCTGTCTGAATGTATGTAACTAGGAACACCAAACGTAGAAAACAGGGTTTTCAGTCTTGATTTAACTGTAGATGATGACATGTCTGGACATGGGAAAGCAAAAGGGAACCGTGAAAACTCATCTACTCTTACCAATAAATAATAATTTCGACTTGATGAAGGCAGAGGGCCTTTGAAATTGATATTTAGCCGTTCAAATGCAGAAGTGGCTTTGATCAGAGTCCCTTCGTGTTTGAAGAATTTGGGCTTGACAGCAGCACACACTTTGCAGGAGTTTGTTATACGTCTGATTCCATCAATTGAGTAGGGTAAGTTTTTACTCTGAACCCAGTGGTACAACCGTGTTATGCCTGGGTGGCATAGAGACTCATGTAAATCAACTAATGGATTTTCCTGATTTTGGATTGAAGAACATACTCTAGACAGAGCATCAGCAGCCATATTATCTTTGCCAGGTCTATATACAATATCATAATGAAAACAAGACAGTTCCAGCTTCCACCTCATTATCTTTTCATTTTCCACTTTACCATGACGGTTGTTATCGAACATAAAAGCTGCCGACCTCTGATCAGTAATTAGCTTGAAATGTTTGCCAACCAAGTAGTGACACCATTTTCGCAGTGCTTCTACAATGGCTTGTGCTTCTTTCTCAACACTTGAATGTCTTTGTTCTGCTGGTGAGAGTATCCTTGAGAAGAATGCAACTTGACGGTTTGATTGAGTCAAAGTAGCAGCAATGGTGCTCTCAGATGCATCAGTTTTCACAATGAATTGTGCTTCAGGGTCAATGCAGCTTACTCCAGATCCAATTATTTCACTTTTCATAGTTTCAACGATTGTAACCCTGCTTTAGACAAGGAAATGCAGTACGATCGACAGAGGAATCACCTTAGTGGCATAATCTGGTATTAGCGATGCATAATGTGAAAACATACCAAGGGTCCTCCTAAGCGATTCAGTGTCTCTAGGCGAGGTAAATTTTCAGTGGTTCCAATCGGCTGGGGTCAGGCTTGATAGTTTTGTTAGATATATGATAGCACAGCAAGTTGATTGATTTCAGTGAAAATGAAGACTTCTCATGATTGATAGTTAGGTTGTATTTGTTTACAGCGTTGATAAACTTTTTCAAGTTCATATCGTGTTGCTCCTGTGTTTTGCCACAGATTGTAACATCATCAAGGTAAGCATAAGTGTCTTGTAGCTGTTCAGACTGTATAACTTGGTCAATTACACGTTGGAACCCTGCCACTCCATTATGACCCCAAACGGAATGTGTTTAAACTGGTAGAGTTGACCACATGCCTCAAATGCTGTGTAGTGCTTTTCTCCTTTCCTTATTGTAATTTGGTGGTATGCACTTTTCAGTCGATAGTACTGAAAAACTCATAATTTGCAACTTTGTTTACATATCATCGATTCTGGTAGTGGGTAAGCATCCAGTAATGTAGAACGATTTATAGTTTTGCAGTAATCAATGACCATTCTTTTTCTATGATTTTCATTTGTAACCACTAATGCTTGAGCTCTCCATGGAGAAATGCTGGGCTCTATAACATCGTCTTTGAGCATTTTACTCACTTCATTTTCAATAAACTTCAAATCATCCGTACTGTGTCGATGATATTTGATTGCAATTGGTTTACATTCTGGTTTTAAATTAGAAAACAATGACAACGGTTCTACAGTTGAGGCTGCCACGCTGCATACGGTTAACTGTGGCTTTTTTCCACCAAAAACTACTTTAATACTTTCATGGTTTTTCAAAATATCATGTCCAACAATTATATCCGCACAAAGCTCTGGTAGGACCGAAAGTTTTGCTTGTTTGTAACAGTGATCAAGAATGACAAGATCTACTAAGCATTATCCTGTTATATTGGATGTGATTGATGTAGTCGCCATTGATACAGTACCCCTACCTGGTCTTATAGGAAGACCTAGGTTAAGAGCAGTGGAATTGTTTATAAAACTCAGAGACTCCCTGTATCTATCGAAGCAGAGACAGATTTTCCATTAACCAGGGCTTGTACTGTACTCTTTGTCAGCGCCAGAAGTGTCTCGAACACAATAGTAGTACTACATGAACTTTTTTGAAAGTGATTGAAAACAAAAGTTGAAACAACAGAACTGAAGTTTTCAACCTTATCATTCACTCCCTTTTGAGAGGCTTTTGTTTGAACCAAATGAAATCTTCTATCTTCTATATATATATATATATATATTTAATATTTATATATATATTTATACTTCTTATCTTATATCTTATAGAAGATCTTCTATCTTATAGAAGATATCTTCTATCTCATCTTCTTATTCTTATCTTCTATCTATAAGATAGAAGATTTCATTCGGCTCAAACGAAAGCCTCTCTAATGGAGGTAGAATGATAAGGTTGATAACTTTCAGTTCTGTTGGTTTTAACATTTGTTTTCAATCACTTCCAAAAAGTTCATGTAGTACCTACTATTGTGTTTGAGACACTTCTGGCGCTATCATAGTTTCACAACTATTCTGTTCCACACTCCTGTCTCTTGCAGTTGTTAACCATATCTATAATAAAATAAAGAGTTGGCTTATACACACGTATGGATAGAGAATTATGTTTGACGCATCATCACGTCTGAACTATAGGACTAATTAACTTGAAATTTTGAATATAGGCTAGATTCTTAATTAATCAATTGACTTGTAGCAGTTGATAGAGCTTATCAATGGCTATTTTAGGTATAAATTCGATCAAAATCGTTGGAGCCATTTTCGAGAAAATCACGAAAAACCCTGTATTTGTAAACATTTTTGCCATTTTAGCCGCCATATTGAATTGCATTTGATCGAAATTGTTTGTGTTGGATCCTTAAGCCGCGTCCACACTATGTCGATCGACTCTGTCGACCCGGTCGATCGATAAAGTCGCTCGACCTTCGACTGTGTCAACTCGACAAAATTGCCTCAGTACATGTGGACGTCGACCGACAACCATCATAAATTTTCATACATAATCGAGTGTTTTATATTTAATCGAGTGTTTTATTTTGAATATAAATCGAGTTTTTATATAAAATGGGTGATGATGAAGATGCTGGAGCAGCGGCTTCTGCTGCAATTCTTATTGCCATCTTGGAAAGCCAAAAAGATCGTCAAACCATCATGCCGTTTGTTTCTGTTTTTATAGTCAACATCTCTTGAATCCCATAAGTAAGAACGATCACGGTACATTTCAATAAAATTCGACATTTGGGTATCACTCCAATTCAATTTCAATACAATGTAAGCACTTGAACACAGTATAGCACTATTCTATTTTTTTAAAACGGCGTGACAAGATCGACACGTCCACACTGGTGCCTTCGACTCGACTGTCTTTGATCCGGACCGACCTGATTCGGGTTGCGTTCGACTCGACTCGACAGCGCTCAACAATGTCTAGCGACACGTCCACACTTGTTCGACATTGTCAATCGACTTTGTCGATCGGTGTTGATCGACATAGTGTGGACGTGGCTTTATACTGTAAAGCCGTGTCCACACTATGTCGATCGACTCTGTCGACCCGTCGATCGATAAAGTCGCTCGACACCTTCGACTGTGTCACTCGACAAAATTGCCTTAGTACATGTGGACGAGTCGATCGACAACCATCATGAATGTTCATACATACGAGTGTTTTAAGTTGTTTAGTGTTTAAGTGTTTTAGTGTTTAGTGTTTTTATCTTAGTCAGCTTATATTTAATCAAGTGTTTATTTTAAAAAATTCTGTTTTTTATAGTCAACATCACTTGAATCCCATAAGTAAGAACGATCATGGTACATTTCAATAAAATTCGACTTTTGGGTATCACTCCATTCATTTTCATAAAAATGTAAGCACTTGAACAACAGTATATTCACTATTCACTAACTAGTATATTCACTAACAGTATATTCACAACAGTATATTCACTAATTCACAACAGTATATCACTATTCTATTTTCTAAAACGGCAGTGACAAGATCGACACGTCCACACTGGTGCGTTCGACTCGGCTTTCTTTGATCCGGACCGACCTGAATCGGGTTGCGTTCGACTCAACTCGACAGCGCTCAACATGTCTAGTGACACGTCCACACTTGTTCGACATTGTCGATCGACTTTGTCGATCGGTGTCGATCGACATAGTGTGGACGCGGCTTAAGGATCTCAAGTTACACATTTCAAGTAGTTCCGTTAATTGGGAGATGAGATATCGTGTACACAGACAAACATACACACACACACAAAATAGGGTGGCTAATAATCATTATTTATCAATCCATTTTACAGACCTATGTTTTCGAAATTGTCGGCCTGGCGGCTACCAAAGAATGAAAGATGATCATGATTCAAGATCATATTGGGATAATAGGCCTATGATTTATCATCTAAATTTACTTACTTATGCCGGCGCTACAGTCCATGAAGAACCTTCGCCTCCTCCACAATTCGCCTCCAATCGTTTCTTGTCTGGGCTAATTAACAAACATGTGCCTGATTGACTTGATAATGCTACTATACATTGAAATTGAACATTTACATAGAAAGGTAGGTTACTCAAACTAAATCACAACGATTCAAAATGAAACTATGCTGCACAAACAATAGTTCTCTAAATAAATTAACTTTTCAACTAATACAATCCAAATTTCAAGGGGTTCTGGAATGTAGATAGGTTAAAGTAGTTCTCAAAGATGTAGATGATATTTCAATGTTCTGAATGATGAACTGGTAGTTGTCCTTGTATGTGAAGTCCTCCCATATTCGTCCGATTCTTGTATGTCCGCTGTTTGTCGATGATCATTACAGTTTCCTCAACTCCTTCAGACCTCCAGCCACAGGTACAAATTGAACCATGTACCAAAGATAAGATGACGATCGTGAGGTATCCAAGGTTGAAGTCAAGCCGTCTCTCAACTGTTGAAGAAATCTCACAGCTCAGCTCGCATGTATAGCATGTGTGTGTTCAACCAGTAATAGGCTACGGTAGTTGAGTAGTCACTGGATATTAATTCATTCAACTGCCATCCAATCGAGCCGCCAAAATAATGAAATCTCCCAGCATCGAAATTCATCTGTTATGATTTCCACAGAAGATGAAGTTTGTTCTTCGTTATACGGAAGCTCTGATTAGCGCCTGATGTCCTCTCCGTTGTTGAGTAGTGTACAGCATACTACGTGATGAAAATTCAGCCCTGCTTGTGTAAACAGCCAAACGTCTCTGCTTGGATAATATCCTCCAGATGTTTCAGGAAAATCGATCTCGTGGAGTGTAGTGACAATTCACAAGTCGCCTTGCGCTGAAGCTGAAGTCATCTCAAAGAAGCCTGTGGAGTCCGCAAAATCCCATGAAGTCCTTGAGTGCTTGAGACATTGAGTCCATGAAATCCCGCGATGTCCCGAAGTCGAGAAGATGTAATATGAGAACCACTACCTATAGGAATATGAATGAGTATAAGAAATTCCAAATCTAATACAAGGAACATTTTTAGGAAAGGATAACCCCTTTACATTATGATAAATTCTACTGTATAAAAAAAACAACTTTCAAATCAAACTACTAAACTTTCCATTATGCAATCATGAAACTCTACAGCTTACTTCAAACAACACATCTCAAATTCAAGAAAGTAACTTCAAAGGTGAAAAATCAAATTTCATTTAAATGAGAATGTGAAAAAAACACGACCATAGTATAATTAACAAAAAAATCAATAAAAATTTATGAGAAATAAGTATTTCAGCTCACAAATGATAGAATAAGCCAAATAACAACCATAATATTTAACAAATTTCGAATTTGATAAAATGACTTGAAAAAAAGCAATAAGATCAAGTTCAAAATCATGAATTAAGTAGAAAACTATTTGACAAGTTTCTGTACATACTATGAAGTCGACCATTATTAAAATTAACATATATTGAAAACAATAATTGAATAAGAGTAATTAATTTCTGATTGATATCATAACAAAATAAATAATTGATTGACTGGACGTGATTATTTCATGTTATTTACTTTGGATAGAAGAAACCTATAATAAGAGACCACTTAATTAATAAAACAAAATTCATAGACTCTGGGTCATGTCTGAAATCAAAACAAAACGTTAGTTACAAGTCAATTACAGTAGTAAATGTGACAAATAATCTAATTGCTGACATTGACCTCAACTTGCAATAATTAACACGCCTGACCTTCATAGGCCATGTTGATGTAAAAAAACCTTAACTATATATATCAAAACTGGTTCACACCTCTCAGGCTTCAAATTGCAATAATAAATATCCTAGAACTAAGCGTGGTAAAAAATATAAAGATTTATATCATTAATTTTCCATCTCCAAAACCTATTGCAGCCTTTTCAACCATAATATTGGACAACATTACTAAAAAAAGTTGGAAAAGTGAACAATAAAACTCCAAATCTCAAGTATGTACACTAATAATCTTTATAGTAGAATTAAACTCAATCCGAAATATTGTATCATATCTAAAAATCCCATATCAAACTCAACCCTTAATCCCAAAATTGAAAAGTTCATTATTAGTAAAAAATATCAGATTATCCATTCCTCAAACGCAATCTCATATTAAAATAAATCAAGAACTAATATATGAAAATACTATCACTAGGACTATCACTAACAAATACCAAGAAAAGCCAAAATTTTCTTCCATTATTAGATATCGAATATTACACTGATCAGTGTTGATAATTGAATGACAATATTATAAATTAGCTAAATGCCTCATTCTAAGAGCAATACTTTCTCATGCAATGAATTTGCTGAGTCTGCACTGATGTTCGGTTTTCAACCTTCAACGAAATTGTTTCAATGAATATCTCATCACTATTAACGCTTAACTGGGACACGCTTTCCAAACTATTCAAAATTATGTCATCGTATTTCTCTGCCGAACTCCCATTAACAATTCCATCAGTGTCAATTCTATTAATCTTCATATCTTTTAGAAAATTACAATAATTCGAATCTGACTCTGTATTTTCACCTTCACTGTTTACACGAATTGCTGATCCACATTTTTTCTGTAATCGGTTCAATATACTATTTTCATGGCCTGGTTCTTGTTTATCAATAATTGATAATATTTTCTTCTAACATATATTCCATTGTGCCTAACACCTTCCAAAGTAAAACCTGATTCAGTGACTATACAACTTCCTAAGTCACTCCTTGAAATATCATCATTTGATTGACTGCCCTCTAAAACATTTTCATCAATATGCCTAGTACTAAACTCCTGTGTCCTAACAGTAAAATATGCTTTCTTACGTCTAGCATTGTCCGAAAACTCTCTGCCATCAAAAGAACACACTCTAATATCATAGCCTTCTTTTTCACAAATTCTATGCATCCTTTTATAAACCCGATAAGCATAATTAACGTTGTAAAAACAATCCCGTGTAAAATGATTAGTTTATACCACAACTTTACATTTCTTACTTCTACATTCTCTATCAGTCCTATTATTCACTTGACTAACATTCTGATGCATTTTGACTTCTCTAGATTCCAATCATTACGCATACCAGAGTTCACAACAATTTTCAATCGGCCTTTATCAATCGTAAAAGAGAAATCCAAATCTTTTCCGATAATCTGATAACTCTCTCCTTGATCATTTCCATATCTTTATCCTCTTTGTAAATTATATCTTTCTCATTCAAATCACAATCATCACAAATAAGAACTTCATCCAACCCATTTTCAATCTCGAAGTAACTACATGACAAATACATCCACTTCATTTGAAACATAATAATCACAAGAATCACAATCATCAGAGATAAAAGCATTTTCTAAACAATTCCATTTTCAAACTCATTTCCGATTTCCAATAGTTCTTCAAATTCGGATTCCATAATATCATGATTTCATGTTGAACGTTGTTTTAAAAGTTTTCTGCCAGGCTGAGGAATCATGACGGCAGCTATTAGTGTTAAATTCGAAACCAGTTTGCGGAGGCAGAGAGAAGATTGCCACATCAACCGCTCAAGTAGACAATATGAAAAAATTGTCTGCGGTACAAGTTGACAATTGGAGCAGTATCAACGGAGAAATAGCGTGCGAATTTTTGGGTTGCCAGAGGAGGGAGGTGAAAACGTTTCAAGCATTGTTACAGACTTCTTCTGCACCGGCTCAATAAGGAGATCGACGTTTCGTCAATTGACAGATGTCATTGCGTTGGCCGACGTATGGTGACTGATGCTCACACAACCACGACCGAGATCATACTCGTGAAATTCATCATTACCAGACACAAGAGCCGTCCTGACCGATCAGCGCAAATTGAAAGGGACAAGATGACGATACGCGAGGACCTGACACAGAGACGAAACGACTTCTATCGCAGCGTAGCCAGGAGAGTTTGGAGTGCGAAATGTATGGACCGTGGTGACGCGTGATCTGGAGGGAGAATGATAATATAATGTCTGGCGGATGGGAGCAGACGCTTGATAGACTTACCTGACCTAGTATAAAGCACACTAAAACAATAATAAGCATAGCGTTGAAGTGCTCTGAATAATTTGGTGAATGAT
Organism: Nilaparvata lugens; assembly: GCF_014356525.2. Lineage (NCBI taxonomy): Eukaryota > Metazoa > Arthropoda > Insecta > Hemiptera > Delphacidae > Nilaparvata > Nilaparvata lugens. The sequence goes on from NC_052519.1 coordinate 5,460,420, forward strand.
GGACAATGATCATGTAGGTTAAACTCATTTTATTTTTCTTTATAATATTGTAGTATATTTTTTGTCTTATTTATTTTCTGATATTGTTTTCTCCGATGATTCAAAATATCATAAAATATCATAGCATATGGCATGAAACATTTTTATCTACTTTTTTTTCACAATGATGAGAAATTTGCATTAATAATTAATAATTGTATGAAAGATGGTCTGAGACATGTTTGTGAATGAGTGAGAGAGATTCGTGTGGGAGAGATTATGAGATGTACAGGATTTTATGCTAGATATTTATGAGAGGTTGACCTGCATTACATTTTTTTTGTGCATTTCTTCTAGGGTGAGTTATTCGTCCAACTCATTTGGTACGATTGGAATCAATCTGTATTTCTATTCGTGCTCTTATTGGAGACAGTAACTGCAATCAGCCTACTTATCTGCCATAGTGTTGTTTATCTCATTCTGCCCTACATCTCATCATTTATCGCAAAGTGGCACTATGGAGCGAGGTATATCTTCTATATTTTATTTTCTGTCGATTACTTCTGGCTATCCATCATATCATGATATTAATGTCTGGATGAGCTTTTTTTTCTCATGTTCTATACTATTGAATTCACTATCATTTTCTTTTTATGTCATGAGCGGAGTTTACTTTAATGTTTGTATTGTGGGTACCGAGTCTTATTAGTTCTGTTAATAAAGTTAGTTGTTTTCCTCATATCACCTTTCAATAATACCTCCCAGGTAGATTAGTATCTAAACCTGATTGTTGTTATTGTGATTTGTTTGTTTGTTATTAAATTTTATCGAACAGGGGCTGAAGTTATAGGCCTGTAATAGTTTTGTTCACTTATTATTTGATATTGATATGAATCAATTTGAATATACCGGCCCACAGTAATGGGTGTGAGTATTATCGTCATTATTGGTACATATATTTTTTTGTAAGTATGTTTGGATGTGCGTATGATTGAAAGTATAATGTGAAAGTTAAGCTGCCTCTCGTTACTTATAGCTTGCGATTGCTCTCACTCAGATGCGGTTGCGGACTGCAGCTCTCGTTAAAGAACAGCTATGAGTGCTGTAGATGACCATCTGCCGCGTCGGACACTAAATTTTGCTTCAAAATAAACTACAGCCCTATTCTGGTTTTTCTTAAGATAGCTCATGTTAATGCCAGTCTGTTGGTGGTCACATTGACGAATTCAGTATATTTTTGAGTCGAATCAGTGCGATAAACCTGGTGTGTGAACATGGTTGAGCCATTTGTGTCATCACGAGGAGTTGATTTGGATGGTTACACTCTTGTTAGGAACGACCGATTGCATAAGGGTGGAGGAGGAGTGTCGGCATAAGTTAGAAGCGAATTGAAGCCAGTCTCGAAGTTCAAATCTGATACTCTAGAGCTAATAACCAGAATATTTGTTTTAGAAATAACTCTTTTGAGACAGAAAATTTTGTTAGCTGTCTGTTTAGACCGCCTCACATAGGTTTTATGGACGAGTTTTGAAGAGGGTCTTACACAGTGCATGGCCAATTATAACCATGTTATTGTTATGGAGACTTCAACACAGACTTGTTAGGACCGCTACTTTTGACAGGACACAACTGACGACAATTTGACTCTCATGCAACCTGACTCTGCTCCGTCTGGAGGCCACCCACCATACGGCTACATCCCATACCCTCCTTGATCTGATAGTAGTCTCCAATCCCAAATTGGTAAACTCATGGACAGATCCCAGCTCCCGACTTTCTGGACATGATCTAATATATTGCGTGTACACCATTAAGCCCCCCAATTGAAGCCAAAATAATCAAGTATTATGACTACAAAATAGAATAGTACAGCATCATTCCAGAGAGACATTCACATGCCTGGGAAGGAAACTTACTACACCAACAATATCAATAACATCCTTTTAATAATAGTCAATAATCTACAATATCTCTCCAATAAATATGTTCCCTTGA
>NC_052519.1:5462493-5494386 GCF_014356525.2 Nilaparvata lugens
TCCGGTTTTATTCGCATTTTATTCTGAAGCGCTCGGTAAATGTAAAAAAGAAATATCCTGCATCGCGAATACTTCAGAGAGATTTTTACCACTTCGGTAGGCAAAATTAAATTTCTGATCCTACAAGTTTATGTCTGAATCCTTGGAAGTATTGGTGCGTAATTTGGTAGAAAGTACAGACATGAAAAAAAGTTCGAACGATTATTTTCGGTGTTTCATGATCCACCTCGCGCAACCACAGACAGCTCTTGTTGAAAAAAGAGTATACCCTACTCGTACTGAGCTGTCCCGAAAAATTCGCGGAAACATCGCTCCCTCCCATTGAATGTTTTCATACGACTTAACTGATACACCTCTGTCTCGCGAAGAATATGAGCATGCGCAAAGAGTGTTCTCAACATTCAAGCTGAAAATCTGGGTGAATATCACGATTTTTTTATTAGTTTGGACGTAATGCTATTAGCGGTAGTTTTTGAATCCATGAGGTCTTGCTTTTTAGCTCATACGGCCTCGATGTGACCCATTTTCTTTCCCTCGCGACTTCACCTGGAATTGCATGTTGAAGTACACTAAAGTCGAATTGCAATTACTTACAGATCCGACATGCATCTCATGTTCGAAGCAGGAATGAGAGGCGGGGTCCATTTATCGGTAAACGTTATTGCGAAGCAAATAATACATCTACCTGAGACATACGATCCCTCAAAACCATCTAATTATCTCCTTTACGTGGATGCTAATTCTCTTTACGCGATGCTATGAGCAGACCCCTCCCTTTTGGGAATTTCAAATTCCTCACAGAGGAAGAAATTTCCAAACTTGATTTCGCGAATTTGGACAGCAATTCAGGAACTGGTACGTATTGAATGCGATCTCGAGTACCCGAAAGATTTACACGATAAACATGCCAGCTTCCTCTCGCGCCGCTACACTTAACTCCCCCGCGGGAATTGCTGTCGAGTATCAGACAAATGAGAACGGTCAGGGAGTGACCAGAAAACTCATGAACACACTTTTTAACCGTGAAAAGTACATTGTACACTATGTCAATTTAAAACTCTACCTTCAGCTCGGTTTGAAATTATGAAAGTACATCGCGTAATAGCATTTTCCCAATCTCCCTGGCTGAAAAGCTACATCGACTTCAATATCGGAATAGACAAACGCGAGAAATAAATTTGAAATATCCTTCTTTAAGGCCTGTTGTAATCTTTGTTTTGGTAAGACTATACAATCCGTTCGGAAACACATAAATGTTAAAATTATTACAGACGAAAACGATTAGACAAGTACATTTCAAATCCGTTATGCAAACGCTGGCAAATAATTAGTCCGGACGTGATCGCGGTTTTCTCTCGCAAGTTGGAACTTAAAATGAACAAACCTGTCTATTCCGGGCTTTTCTGTACTGGAGTTGAGTAAATTCCATATGTACGATTTTTTCTATTGCCAATTACAAAAAATCGTACCCTGGAACCGCGTAGAACTCTGTATGACCGATACCGACAGTTTTTTTCTAAACCTAAAAGTCGAAGATGTGTATCAGTTGATTAGAAAAAATTTGACCTTTTCGATACTTCCAACTATCCACCTGCCCACCCTTGCTTTTCCATGGAGAGAAATAAAGTTGTAGGTATTTAAGGATGAAACGGCTCAAGGCCGATCTCTAAATTATAGGTCTTAGATCGAAACTTTACAGCTTTTAGTTTGTAATGAGAATGATGACGAGGTTGTAAATAAATGCGTAGCAAAAGGAGTAAAGTCATCGGTTAAATGTAGAAAACTTATTTTAATTTGTATAAGAAATCATTGTTGAACGTATGTACATGTAGAAAAATTTAGTATGTTAAGATCCTATAACCATAGTATGTTTCAGGTCGAATGTGCTAAGGTCTTTTTGAGTCCTTATGACGATAAAAGATACATTGAAGAAAATGGTCTGAATACTCTGCCTTTCGGTCATTATACCCTCAACACTTCAACTGATTGATCAGTATGTGTCGTGACAATCATCCAACACCACTAATTTGATTTGTCTGTTGTAAATATCATGAATATTATTAGATCTAAGCTAGCTTTAGAGCTTCATAGCATGCCGCGTGTGAACTATCCCACTCGCAAGTATGAACTGAAAAGTGAAAAAGATCTCCTTCAAGCAGACCTTATTGAAATGATAAGTTTATCACGTTTTAATAAGGGTTATAAATATATCTTAGTGGTTATTGATGTGTTTTACAAAATTTGCATATTGTGTACCATTAAAAGACAAGACAAGTCAATCTGTATTTAACGCTCTCCAACCAATTATTTCTAAAAATAAGAGCATTAAGCTGTTTCAAACAGATCAGGGAACAGATTCTTCAATTCAAAAGTTAAAGCATTATTAGATAAATATAGTATTAAACATTACCATGTTTTAGTGACAAAAGCATCTATAGTTGAAGGCTGATTAGAACACTTAAAGCGAAAATTATAGATATTTAACTGAGCACGGAACAAAGAACTGGTTAAGCAATCTACACAGTTTAGTTAAAAATTATAATGCTACAGTGCACAGTTCAATTAGAATGAAACCTAAAGATGTTCGTAGGAAAGATCGTACACATGTTTTATATCCTCATTGAATTCTGCATTCAATAGACGATATAAATTGAAAAATTCAAAACCAAAATTTAAGCTAGGCGATATCGTGCGAATCTTGAAGAACGATTATTCTTCGATAAATCTTATAACATAAACTGGAGCGCAGAGTATTTTGTGATTCACTCCATATTCCTTCTAAACCTATAACATACTCACTGAGAGATCTAAACGGTGAAGTAATTAGTGGCCGGTTTTATGCAGAAGAAATTAAAAAAACGCAATTAAACGAAACGGAGAGAGCAAGTGTATTTGATTGAAAAAAAATTAAAACGTGATAAAAAAGGATTGTTAGTGAAATGGATTGGATTTTCTAAACCTAGCTATATTAGTAAGATCATTATTAGATGAAAAATAATTTTGTAATCAATTGTAAATAACATGTACATTTATTGTAAATAATCTATCGAAGATTTTATTAGTAAATATCATGATGTACATTGGTTGAAAATATAATAGCTCCTCATAAAAAAATTGGTTCTCATTTCGTAATATAAGAATCTTTGAACATCCATAATCTGTCTGATGATGTGGAGAGGAGGTGGAGAGTGTTGCTCTGCATTCCAATCTCTGGGAAACGCCTCTCACACAAGTAGCGTCATCATGACCTCGGTCATTGTTCTAACTATTTAAAAATTTTCAGTGGCTTATCAGATCACGTACTGTACGTTGTAATCATGAGCCAATTACCAATTGTTACTTTGATACCTTAATTACAAATAAAGAAAAGCCTACATTTTGTAAAAATGGGAATCTGCTACCTCACAATGCGCGAATGTTAATATTTCTCCTAGTGCTGGAGGAAAAACAAATCTCTTATTTAATTTAGTATTTGCTGAAAATGGTTTAAAATTTAAGCACATTTACTTATTTAGTAAAAGTTTATATCAACCAAAATATGTCTTTTTAAAACAGGTATTTGCAGGTTTGAAAAATATCGGTTTTCACATGAAAGATGATGTGAGCCAAATTCCCCATCCAACCGAATCCCCGAGTATAGCTTGGTAATTTTGATGACTTGCAACTTTCCCATGTCCCACAGATTAGAGAATATTTTACAATGGGTCGTCATCGTAATATTGATACTGCATATTTAATTCAGAGTTCTGGTGCCACACAGAAACATTTCACTAGAGATAACGCAAATATGATTATTATTTTAAAATGGATTTATTGAGTCTCAAATTAATTCACAGAGATCATGTTGGAGGAGATATGTCTTATAAAGATTTCAGTAAACTTTGTCATACAGTTTGGAATCGTAAACCGCATAACTTTCTTACAATTTTAAAAGAATGTACTATAAAGGAAGGAAATATCATTCACTTGAACACGATACTTTCCCCTCAGTAGAGTATAATTCTTTGTGCAGTCATGTTGTCTAAAACACATAAGAGAGGAGGAGGAGGGGGAGGCAGATGAGAGGAAATAGCTTAGTAAATAACAGGAAGGAGAATTTAATAGAAACGATTAAGACATTACGAAAGGTGATTAGTGACAAGCATAAAAGCCTTATTAATTTTGAAAAACGAACGGATGAATTCAATAGGAAATCTCTTTCGCCATTAATTGAACCTATAATTGAATTGGGAAAAACCAAATCTACATTGCATTCTAATCATGATTTTACACCTAAAAAGGAAGAAGTAAAAGAGGAACAAGAGAGTATGGAATTGATAATGAGATGATGATGATGATGAGTATGAAGATGAGGAAGAGGAGAGGAGGATGGTGATGATGATGATGATGATGATGGGAGTTCACTTGGTGCTAGCAGAATCAATGATTTGTTGAGCAAATACCTAACAGTGTTTCATACGAAAAGTTGAATAATTCAATACTTATGGAGTTTCATACAAACATCAAAGTGAAAAGTATTATATCGGTGATATACAGGTAATATTTGATAATGGATATAGATGTTGATAAAGAAAGAATTCAATTAACTCGCGGATTACTCAATTATTATTCAAAGCGAGACCAAACAGAAATCTTTAATAATGATGACCTTGACAAGTACAAACGTATCTTATTACTTACTGGCGTACATTTAGATCGAAGAGGCTATGTTAAACGTAATCATGGAATTAAATTGCAATTGATTCAGAAATTATTTCCCAGTAAAAAACTTGTTAAAAAGAAGGGACAAGGTTTGTTGAATTTTGCAAAAAATATTTCTCATGAAAGAAATTACCAATACTTTGATAGTTTTGATGAACTAGTGGAAAGATTAAATTTACTGTTTCCTCAAAAGCTTCTGGGAATTCTGCTCATGATGTTGAGATTTCATCTATACTAGAAGAGCTCAGAGAAGCAAAACTAATTATTTAGTGTCACGATGACCTTGCATCGATTCGGACGGATTGAACACCTACTGCTACCGCTTCAACTGCTGAGGTTTCCTGTAATATTGATGTCATAACACAGACTATAATTGATTCAATAAATCAGCAGGGAATCAGTGAAGCTGTTAAAAGTTCATTACAGAATTTTAGTGCAAATATTGATAAAGTTATCATAGAGAGAACACAAACTCTACAGAGTGCATTAGGAGAAGTGAAAAATTTATCAGATACCTTTTCAACCCAGTTGGTTAGTATTGACAAAAATAAGGTTGATAAATCTTATTTGGACGAAAGCCATTTCTGATAAAATTAAAAATTTAGAGATCTTGGACAGAAACTATCTTAACACTAACTGAAACAGCTTAGTACAGAAATTTTTACTAAAGTAAATGAACACACCGTCAGTAATTGATAATAAATATTTAGATACTGTTTTGGAGAAATTGACTAGTAAAAATATAACTAAGGAAGAATTTGAAAAAAGATTATCTGGAATGGCAGACGCAATAAAAGGTACTATTTTTGATGGGATTAAACAATTCGTTACAAAGGATGCTGTTAATGCTCTGATTAAACAAATTAATGAGCAATATGCACAAAAACTGATTTAAAGATTTTATTAGAAAGATGATTGGATCTTGCTGTTAAAAGTTTGTAAGTCTCTGTCAACAGGAAGAAAAGATGTATCATCTGCGATCATTTTTGTTTTTGAAGACGTTATACTATCAGGAAGATCATTGACCATTACTAGAGACAACAGTGGCCCCAGTACTGAACCTTGAGGTACACCAAACTTAACATAGGAAGCAGATGATTTGTTTCCATTCACATCAACTATTTGCGATCTGTTATCCAGTAGATATGACTTGAAAAAATTGAGACACTCTCCACGTATTCCCGAGTGATTTAATTTTTGAAATAGAATTGAGTGATCTACACAGTCGAACGCTTTACTTAAATCGCATGCTGTAATTTGAGCCACACACTTATCCTCAAAAGCCTGTATTATATCATCGATAATAGTTAAAACTGCTCCTGTAGTATTTTGGCCTACTCTATAGCCGAACTGGGAACTACTTATCAAATTGAGACTGTCAAAGTTACAGATTTGGGTCTTCACAATTTGTTCAAAAATTTTGCCAAAAATTGGAACTATTGAGATTGGACGATAGCTTTTTGGTAGAAACCTATCCCCACTTTTTTGAACAATGGTACCAGTCTCGAGATTTTCAACTTTGATGGAAAAACTCCCTGTCTCAAGCACATATTGATGCAATAAGTAATTGGTACAACAATAGACTCACACACACACTTCAAAACCTGGTTGGTAATGTCAAATATGTCTTTGCTCTTTAAATTTTTCATATTTTTCATAACTTATTTGTAAACGTCCACACAAGAAACATCCTTCCATTTGAAATTGTTGTGTGGAGAAGGTAGGCGCTCCATGAAGTCCTTAGCTGTCAACTGAGGTCGCTCGCAATAATGCTGTCTCTTGCATCCTGGACTGATGAGAGGTAGTAGTTGTTGAACTCCTCTAGTGGAATCTCAATGCTTTGTGACTTGAAACCTCCATTCCTCACTTTGTTAACAAGGGTCCATGTAGCTTTTGACTTGTCAGATTTTTCAATATAGCCAACATTATGATTAAGCTTTGCCTTATTCAGTTCATCCTTATAGATTTTTCCACATTTTTTGTATGCCAATTGTGATTCATTGCTTTCATTGAGTGGGAAAATAGTTCTGAAAGCCATCATAGTATTCTTCAATTCAGCCAATTCTGTGTTGTACCAATTTGATTTTTTCTAGTTTTCCGTGTCTTCTTACTTTCTTTCATAGGTATACTTGGGCATATTTTGTTGAATATTTTGTAGAAGACTTCAAAGAAATGATCAATAGGAGATTGGGCCTCCTTTATACCCTCAAATATCTTTCTCCAATCCACTAACATCAATCTATATTCTTCAACATATGAAGCCTTTTTAGTGTTACATTTCTTGCAAACTTTTTAAATGAAGGCACCTTATCATTCATTGAATTATTTGAAAATGTCAAGTGGATACCAGAGTGATCTGAGAAATTGAAATTCAGTATTTTCAAATGAATGTATTGTTTGTCGACTGTGGTGATGACATTATCCAGACATGCTTTCTCTCGTGTAGGCAACATATTCAAGTTATCCATGTTAAATTCGCTTAGGAGGTTTTTGAACTTCTGCACACTGGATTGTTCTGTTGCTACATCAAAATAAGCATTGTAGTGCCCACCAATAAATATTTCCTGCTTAAACTTGAATAGATAGAAAAAAAAGGCTCCAACTTTTCCATAAAAAGAATAGGGTCTCCTGAAGGTGATCTGTATATGCTCACTAAGATCATTTTGTACTCCTTTAGGTGAACCGCTGCTGCTTCAAATGTAAGTTCCTCGCATATCCAAGCTAAGTCAATCTCTTCATAGTTTGAATTATGTTCTAAGTACTCCGCTACTCCTCCTCTTGAGTGATCTTTTCTGCAGTAGCTTGATGCCAGGACGTAGTTTTCAATCACCTCATATCTCAAAGCATCATTCCGCTTCCAGTGCTCACTAAAACACATTACCGTACACTAAAATCGTGCTGACCAGCCAAGTGGAAGAGAATGTTCAATTTTCCTGAGATTTCTTGTAAATTCAAAAAAAGAACTCTTTGCTGGTAGTCAGCATCATAGATAAAGTATAAGCATAAGTATTTGTTGTCTCTATATTTCTTGTTTCTGTCAGCATCCTCATCCAGAGTTGCATTAGTTAGTAACGGGCTACTAAAATCTGGCTCTGATAGCGATATATCATTACCTTTCACCTCATGTCTAAAAAATGTTTCCCATGTAAAGGAATAGACTGCTCAGAGACACAGTTCCTTTGTACTCCTGATGAAAAACTGTCTCAAAGTTTATTATCTTCTGTGAAATTATTTTTTTCCCAATATAGTTAAGATGGAGCCCATGAGTTATATAAAACCGTCTGCCTACATTACTCACATCCAGGAATTGACAATTATTGAAATATTTTCACAGTTTAGCAATCTCCGTATTAACCTTCTCTACCTCTTGATTGATGCATGACCAATCTGCCAAGTCGTGACGATGGGGTACAGAGCAAATGATAACTTTCGATTGTCGAAGTTCTTTTTGTTTTTTTCGCAGATTTATCAAAAAATCCCTCACTCCATTTCTTCCAACATCGTATGTTCCACCCAGCAAGACTACACAGTCGTTTGATCGAATATCAGTACAATTGTCTTGTCCTACATACTCAAATTTAGCTCCAGATTTGATGGTCGAAAAAACTGAATAGTCACTAATCTTACTGATAATATTGTTCAAATTTCATCCATGACTGTCTGCAAATAAATGGATTCTTCCAAATCTTCTTTTCCGTTGTTCGTGAGATTTAGGCTAGTAGTGTTTTCAACCTTTTTTTTAGTCAAAAAAATTGCATGGTTGCCTGTAAAGTCGGTATATGGGCGAAAGTTTTACTTGACAACGACTTTGAGTGGTAAAATAATTTTAATGTGAATATTCATTCGTATAGTAGGAAGAAGGATGAAATAATAACTCACAATGATAGTGAGTGAGAGGCACGCGTCCCTTCCACTCGGGCATGGTTAGCCCGCACCCGCCTAAGAGCGAGAGAGACAACCATTGACTTGACATTTTGGAGTAGCGGCGCAGTCGCAGGAGATTGCTTGCGGCGCCTGCGCAGGTTGATTGCTCCGTTTCACCCTCTCTCCAGGTGAATGCTTTCGGGTTGCTGGCCTTGCTGCAGCGTTGCTCGCCACTGCTCCTATTCGTGCTCTTTCCAGACGACCGTGAATCGAAACGAACGCTCTCACTCGCTCTCATTGTGAGCACATAACGTGGGAACGTAACGCAGTTTCTTGAAGTGTCTCCTGGCAAACTAATTTATAAGACGTTATCACGTCAAAAATTATGGAAAGTTGGAATATGGGATGTTCTACATTTATGAAAGTTCATTATAGAAAAATATAATTTTTGCTCAATAAAATATATTTGATTATTTCAAAAAAGAATGAACAGTTAATATTACATCATAAAAACCTTTTTGAGCTACCGTCATACATTGACAAGACAGAGGATCAGCAACGTTGTTCTCCTATCTTTCTCCACTCCCATTATAATGTGGACCTTACTTTGTACTGAGCTGAAATCTTGAGGTTCTGAGACCAAATGATTGATCATCTCATTTCCCAATCAGCTGATTTGAGATAAAATTGAAGCAGGAAATGTCGGTATAGCGTCAAACTGGGTCGACGACAAAGTGGGTCAACGACAAAGTGGGTCATTTTTCGACCGCATTTGTCGCCTCATGACACGACAAATGCGGTCACCTCAGGAATGTGACCCACTCTGTCGCTGACCGCATTTGTCGGGAGGTGCAGAAATGAAAATCGACCGCATTTGTCGCCTCTTGACATGACAAATGCGGTCACCTCAGAATGTGACAATATATATCGAGATTCTGTTATCGATACATTGTACTTTATCGATATCGTATAATGCAGAAAATTGGTTGTACAAACTGATTAACTGACCTGTGCCTCGTAATTTGAATTTGAATCTTTAATTTGTGTTCATGATGTTGAATTCTATTTTACAATTTGATTTGAATTACAAGAATCAACAAAATGAACTTGAGAATCAGTGTTAATAATGTGGTTTAAAGTAACAGGCTATTATCAACAATAACCTAACTTTATGGAAATTGTTGAGTTTTAGAGTTCTAGTATTGATGTCTAAGTTCTACTCATTGTTTCAGTATATTAATTTAAAATGCAGTTTTCATAGATGGCCTAGATAGGCTAGCTAAACTAAGATAGATTAAGTTGATCAAGTTTGAGTGAACAGAATTAAAACTTGAATCGGTTCTTAATGTAATTCTTCAGGGAATTAATCATTTTTTGTTTACAATAAACCAGCAGTTCATTGGTTATTTTAATAACTCATTCGTCGTTTGTGTGTTTAGAGCTGTAGCCCACTCTGATAGGTACAGTACTGTAATAGGAGAGGAAAAGCGATTGAGAAATTTCTAAAAAAATGATGATAAGACTTGCAATAGTAAAAGAGTATAAATGAAAAATAGTAGGTACTTAGTTTAAACAAAAAACCAGATTTGATTCCAGCTTTAGATTTACTAATATTAAGCTGCTGGGCGGTTCACACCAAAGTTAAATAGGCCTACTGTACGAAGTTTTAAAAATTTAATCCTTATTTTATTAGATTGAACGGAACTTGACAAACACATATGTTCATCATGTGTATGATAAGTTATTATGTTCAATCTATGAGGATTAAGTTATTAACATTTTGTTAATAACTTTGGTGTAAACGCAGCTTTAATGTAGGATACTATGCAAACGGTCCTAAAAAACGCTCACCTACCAACCTACCTCCAATCTTTAATGCACTGCCAAGGTTACTAAACAATTGCACGCACAACTACTGTAGTTAACAGTCACATCATTTTATTATGTGCGCTGGATTAATATAAAAGTAAAAGCGCTCATTCTTGATCAAACAAGTCTGTGCAATTTAGTAGATACTCATAATAGCAAGTCCACAACTAAAATAAACATAAAAATATGGTAATATATCTACCCTATATACTATTAAACGAGCAACTTCTGTTAATATGTTTAGATGCTCATATGTTTGTATTTCACCGGATCTCGAAAACGGCTCTAACGATTCTCACGAAATTCAGAACATAGTAAGGTTTATAATATTAAGATTGGATTGCACTAGGTGTCATCCCTGGGAAAACTCGTTGAAGGAAATAAAAAGGATAATTATAATTCATATCCTTGGAAAAAAAGCTGATGATAATTATTTCGTCGTCTGTTGGTGATGGAAGTGAGTGAGTGGGACTGTGTCAAAATTATGACTCAGCTTTCGAACTTTTGTAATCATTCAATCAGGTACTTAGTGCTAGCGGTTGCAAAAAAGCTGGGTTATTTTCAATCCTGATTAATTCCAGTGGATCCATCTTTTTGAAATGGTCTTCTCTGATTTGGTTCACGTGAAGTTAATCAGGATTAAAATTTAACCGGCTTTTGTGCAACTGGGCCTTTGTGAGGGAAATTTTTGCATTCCTCTGGGAATAATCTTAATTTACTGTGATTAGATAAAACATTTCTGTATAAATGTTATTATAATTTCTCCTTTCGTAATTTTTTAATGCTTTTGTACACCAGAACAAACTCGTTCCCCGATATTATATAAAAGCGAAATGGCACTCACTGACTGGCTGATTGACTCACGCACTCGCATAACTAAGAATCTACCTTTAATCTAATCCAATCTAGCTTTATCGAGAACAAATGAACAGAAAATGTTCAAATTTAGTACAGAAGCTAAGCTAGGGTGTAATAATGTTGTGTTAGAAGGAATTTAAAATAACGCCAAAGATACGCCCAAAATCTGCATTTTCCAGCGGTTTTTTGCGCTTTCTCAGCTTTATCGAGAACAAATGCACAGAAAATGTTCAAATTTACTACAGAAGCTCGGCTGGGGGGAATAATGTTAAGCTCAGCTGGGGGGAATGATGTTGTTTTTGAATTTCACATCCAATTCAATGATTGGAATCGTTATTTCCTTTCTTTACCGCCTGGAGCGCTCAATTCAATATTTTGAACCATTATTCCTCTTCTTCACCGCCTGGAGCGCTCATTTTTCTTCTGCTCACATTTTGTTTTCTCTCTGGCAGCTGCTGCACTCTGGTGACTGCTTTTCAAAGCTGGACACAGCCTAGGCAGTTATGACTTGCATTTTTTGATTGCTGGCTTCTTCTCATCATGTCGACGTCGTGTTTCGTTTATTCTTTTCAAGTTTTTCCGGTGAAAACTTTGCTCAGTGCAATGGGATAATTCTATTCCTATTTCTTCATTCTTGTGAGTTGGTGGCGCGTGCGTGTAACAAATTGATTCAATATCAATTTTATCTTCCTTTGGGTGAACCCAACCATCTACTTTTGACTGTAACTTGGCATGCCTTGTTAATATTTTGTGAATCTACTTCAACACTATCATCTACTTTCAACTTGGATTGACGTGCCTTGTTGCTATTAATGAATCTGTTTTAATATCATATTGAATCTTCTTTCAAACTTGATTTCGAACTGTAACTTACTAATGTTTGGTAATGCCCTGCCTTTACTTGACTGTTGTGTTTAAACTGGTAGCCACACTTGCTTAGGCTTACCTCAGTTTCCATATGAACTGGACAATTCAACTAAAGTTAGCTCTTCAAATATTGAACAGTGATTAATATTTTCTTGGAAGATCTTTCAATGTTTTCAAACGAACTAGGAGTTATCGATGTGCTGTAACCAATCATCCTATCCATACAAGTGTTGGAAATCTGCATCAATTCACCACGGACAGTATACCCATACTTCAAGCAAGCCTACCTTGACTATTTCCTGGAGCCAACTTGAACACCACTATCATGTTGAAACCCTAGGTAACTGCATATTTTTACCATCTTTGTATTTGCTAATTACCTTTATCTTCCTATCCCTCAAATCAGGTTAGGGTTGAGTTTATTTATTATTTGGATCTTATTACTTAGGCTATTTTTGATTTTTTGTTGCTTCATCATAGGTCAGATTTATGTATGAAACAAGAATAACTATGACAACCTATTGTAATTTTTTCAATCATTCAGTTCAGTATTTGAATTTTCAATCATGAATGTTGTCAGAACATAATCTTTTCTTGTTCATGATGCAACTTACTATTGCAGAATCACTTAACATATTGAAATATTGGTTACTTGGTAAAATATTGTACATCACTTGCTTAGGCTAGTTTTTTGATCATCACAATTTATTATTGACTTAGGATTTTAAAACAAACAAGCAATTTTTATTGCATCAAATATATCTTGTTCAATTACAATATTTTCTAATCTACAAGTTCAATAAATATTGAATTCATCACATTTTAAATTCAAATTCAGTATTTTTCAAGCTCATTATTGTATTGTAATCTTATGATTAGTATTCAGGTTATTTGTAAGTGTGAATTACCACAGATGCAGTGCATCTTAACTGAATTATCTCTACTAAACTACGATGTTTATCAGTTATAAATTCTCCATATTAAACCTCAATGGTCATTGATTATGAACTGCCTCCAATGATTCTTGATGTTTATCAGTTATCTTGATTGTTTGTTCCTCCATTTAAATTTTTATGTTTACTGATCTTAACAATTTGTTATCAACTTTAATTCTGTATGATTCTTGAGCTACTTTTATTCACTATCAAACATTATTGTTCTGCCATTTCTATTTCAATACATTTATATATTGCTCACTTGGTATTTTTTCTCCAAGAACCTATTCATGTTAGTAGTAATTTTTCCGTCTTTCATGAAACAAAGACGGTGGTCCTCCTTATTAAAATTATGTTGTATCTGGGTCAATGAACAATAAGCAAAATATTTACATCACATTGACCAGCTGCTCTATACTGATCCACTAGCTACCAGAATTCGGACTCAGAAACAATATAAACTGGTCCTCCGGCCCGCCGGATATCCTATTAATCTTGTAATTTTGTTTCTTTTCATGTGTACTCAATCGCCCATGTACCTTGTAACCTGGACTGAGGGTTGCTGTGGACGAGGGGTTGCCAATGAGACGTACCATTCAGTGGCCAAGCTGTCCATACCATGTATCAGTTGGACAAGTTGCGCGACCATACACAAGCCAGCATCAATCACAATTACATCACAACCACAGCACAGGTGTCAGTGAAAGTGTAGTGATAATCTCAGTGATGGTCGTATGAAAATTTTCTTTTGTTATCAATACCTTTTTTGTAACAATGGCTACATCCCCTCCTCCCAGTGACTCACGTTCAGTGTACCCAGATTTAGGGTCTGAGCATTCTGCTCTTATCAGTTCTAGGAACAATTCACTAGAAGAAGCCAACTGGTTCTTCACAGAGTATCCAAATTTTATTGTAAATGACAAAGCAACATATTATCACTTACTTACCATTAAAAATGAAGTTGATCTCCTCAGAGATAAATACAAGAAAATTCATGAACAAATACAACACAAAAATGTATCATTTGACAAGGAATCACACTTTGAAACAATTAGAGGGTTCATATTATTCATTTCTAAAGCAAATGCTGCATTGAAAGCCTTTGAGGCTAAAATAACTAACACTCGAAATGATCTTGTTTCACAACAATCAGTACAACCTGCTACTACTGCATCACAGCATGCAAATTTTAATTTGCCCCAAACTCCTCTCCCTCATTTTGATGGAAACTTCTCAAAATGGCAGGCATTCTCCAGTGCATTTATGCACATAATAGGTAGTCAGGAGCAAATTAGTAGCACATTGAAATTTTTCTATTTATGACAAACATTGAGTGGTGAAGCTCTAGCAAGAGTGGAACATATTGATGCCAATGAAAAAGGGTTTGAAGTAGCCTGGAAATTGCTCAAAGAGCGATATGACAATAAACGACTCATTGCAGCAAACCACATCACTGCCATTGAGTCTCCACCTGCAGTTAAGCGTAACTGTGCACAATCATTGCGTGCATTCATTGATTTTTGTAAATCACATATTGCTGCCCTTCAGGCACTTGAACTTAAGAATCTCACTGACTTATTGTATATGCATAAAATGTTGTCGCAATTGGACTCTAACACTGTTAAGGAATGGGAGAAATCAGTTTCTATTGACAGTATTCCAACAATTGAGAAGTTTTGGAATTTCTTGGAAGCACAATGTAAAGTTATGGATGCAGTTGCATCCAGTGCTAACAATTCAACAACTATTCACTCTAGTAACGCAACTAGTTTTGCTTCCAAGCAATCAAAAGTTAATCACTTTCAATCAAGTAATCAAAATAATGTAAAAATGTTTCATAATTTGACAACCAATTGCACTTTCTGTAAAGGCTCAAATCACATGGCCTATAAATGTAATGAATTGCTCAAATTACAGCCTTCTGACCATTGGAATGCTGTCAAAAGCAAAAACCTTTGCTTCAATTGTCTTAAACCACATGTTCCTAATCATGGTTGTTCTACAAAATCTTGTTTTCATTGTGGTAAGGCACACCACTCTATTCTGCATTCACTAGGTTCGGGACAGAATCAACAAAAAGGTAAAGAAGTTACTTCTAACAATATTCATTCGTCAGTGAAAAAATCATCAGTTGAAAATTCCATTATTGACAATCATTCAAAGGCTTCATCTCCATCTGTTGCAGTCCTTCCTCAATTAAATGAGAGGAGCATGGTTTCATCAGATAATAATGTACATTCAAATGTTGCATCCTCAGTTTGTCTATTTCAGCAAGCTAGTGTTTCTCTTCTTCCTACAGCTCAAGTTTTTGTTGAGGACTCACAAGGAAATTTGATTAAATGTGTTGCATTGCTAGACAGTGGCTCGGATTGCAACCTTATCTCACAACATTTGGCTGATAAGCTTGCATTACCAGCGGTCAGTACTAAAACAACTATTCATTCTATTGGTGGCAACCAATCAAAGTCAACTTATGTTCTTTCAATTCTTGTCAAATCTACAGACCAACAATGGTCCACTGAAGAATCTTGTATTGTCATTGATAAAGTTCCATCTTCTTTTTCAAATTCCAGAATTGAAATAGAAAAACTTGAAATTCCATCACACATTTCACTGGCTGATCCTAATTTTTTCAAGGCTGAAAACATTGATCTTCTTCTCGGCGCTGGCGTTTTTGCTTCAGTCTTGTCAGCAGGACAGATTGTCATTTCCAAAGATGCACCCATTCTCCAGAGCACAAGGTTGGGTTGGATTATTTTTGGCTCTTGTAAGGTACCCAGCTCATCTGTTCCAATTTCTCATGTATCCAATTTTTTGTCAACAGTTTCATCAAACACTCCTTGCCAACTTGGAAAATTCTGGGCTCTCGAAAGTGTAATTGCGGAGATTCCACCACCTGATGATATTGTTTTCTCAGAAAAGCATTATGAAGAGCACACTCATCGTCAGGAGGATGGTAGATTCATTGTATCACTCCCTAAAAAGGAATCATTTCATACTCTGGGTGAGTCCAAGTTTCAAGCACTTAAACGATTCAAATCACTGGAACAAAGATTAGCAAGGAATAATGAATTGAAATCTCAATATGTGGCCTTCATGGAAGAATACAAGGAACTACAGCACATGACTAAAGTTGATGAGCCCACAGAGAATCAAGGGGTGTACTACATCCCACATCACCCTGTCTTTAAACTTGATTCTACTACTACAAAACTTCGAGTAGTTTTTGATTGTTCTGCCAAAACTTCTACTGGTGTTTCCTCAAATGATGTTCTTCACATAGGGCATACTGTTCAGCCAGAGCTCTTTGAAACTGTTCTGCGCTTTCGTACTCATCTTATTGCCTTTGCAGCTGATATTGCAAGAATGTATAGGCAGATTCTTCTAGATCCAGCTGATCGTGATCTACACTGCATATTCTGGCGTGATGACATCAATAAACCAGTAGAACAATATCGCCTTAATACTGTGACTTATGGTTCTGGTCCTGCAGCATTCCTTGCACACCACCATCAGTTTGGAGGTTGGCCATGATCCTTGAGGTACATCCTGGTGTTGACAATAAAGTCCGAGTTGTCACACTTCTCACATCTACAGGCATCTTAACACGTGCTATTTCTAGTATTGTACCTTTGCCTCATGATAATGAGATTGAAAATGTATCTACTCATTAATTTTATTATTGGTTTAATTTACTCTTAGGTTTATGTATTGTTGTAGTCATTTATCATTTTTCTAATGGGCCCGGCATTGGTACTTGTCTTGTTTGGTTCTATGGGTGTGAAACATGGTTTTGATGTCTTGTTGGTTTTTTGGATTTACGTTTCCCCAGCTTCAAATCATCCTTTTCATCATTGACTTAGCTTGCTCATTCAACATATTTTCTTTCTTTCTTATTATGCCATCCTGCAGATGACATAATGGGCCCGGCTTATGTTGAATTTCACATCCAATTCAATGATTGGAATCGTTATTTCCTTTCTTTACCGCCTGGAGCGCTCAATTCAATATTTTGAACCATTATTTCTCTTCTTCACCGCCTGGAGCGCTCATTTTTCTTCTGCTCACATTTTGTTTTCTCTCCGGCAGCTGCTGCGCTCTGGTGACTGCTTTACAAAGCTGGACACAGCCTAGGCAGTTATGACTTGCATTTTTTGATTGCTGGCTTCTTCTCATCATGTCGAAGTCGTGTTTCGTTTATTCTTTTCAAGTTTTTCCGGTGAAAACTTTGCTCAAACAACATCTATCTTTTGACTGTAACTTGGCGTGCCTTGTTAATATTTTGTGAATCTACTTCAACACTATCATTCTATTCCTATTTCTTCATTCTTGTGAGTTGGTGGCGCGTGTGTGTAACAAATTGATTCAATATCAATTTTATTTTCCTTCGGGTGAACCCAACCATCTACTTTTGACTGTAACTTGGCATGCCTTGTTGATATTTTGTGAATCTACTCCAACACTATCATCTACTTTCAACTTGGATTGACGTGCCTTGTTGCTATTAATGAATCTGTTTCAATATCATATTGAATCTTCTTTCAAACTTGATTTCGAACTGTAACTTACTAATGTTTGGTAATGCCCTGCCTTTACTTGACTTGTGTTTAAACTGGTAGCCACACTTGCTTAGGCTTACCTCAGTTTCCATATGAACTGGACAATTCAACTAAAGTTAGCTCTTCAAATATTGAACAGTGATTAATATTTTCTTGGAAGATCTTTCAATGTTTTCAAACGAGCTAGGAGTTATCGATGTGCTGTAACCAATCATCCTATCCATACAAGTGTTGGAAATCTGCATCAATTCACCACGGACAGTATACCCATACTTCAAGCAAGCCTACCTTGACTATTTCCTGGAGCCAACTTGAACACCACTATCATGTTGAAACCCTAGGTAACTGCATATTTTTACCATCTTTGTATTTGCTAATTACCTTTATCTTCCTATCCCTTAAATCAGGTTAGGGTTGAGTTCATTTATTATTTGGATCTAATTACTTAGGCTATTTTTGATTTTTTGTTGCTTCATCATAGGTCAGATTTTTGTATGAAACAAGAATAACTATGACAACCTATTGTAATTTTTTCAATCATTCAGTTCAGTATTTGAATTTTCAATCATGAATGTTGTCAGAACATAATCTTTTCTTGTTCATGATGCAACTTACTATTGCAGAATCACTTAACATATTAAAATATTGGTTACTTGGTAAAATATTGTACATCACTTGCTTCGGCTAGTTTTTTGATCATAACAATTTATTATTGACTTTTGAAACTTAAGACTTATTTATTATTTTATTATTTATTATTTATTATTGACTTTAAGACTTATTATTGGATTTTAAAACAAACAAGCAATTTTCATTGCATCAAATATATTTAGTTCAATTACAATATTCTGTAATCTACAAGTTTTATAAATATTAAATTCATGACATTTTAAATTCAAATTCAGTATTTTTCAAGCTCATTATTGTATTGTAATCTTATGATTAGTATTCAGGTTATTTGTAAGTGTGAATTACCACAGATGCAGTGCATCTTAACTGAATTATCTCTACTAAACTTCGATGTTCATCAATTCTTGATGTTTATCAGTTATCTTGATTGTTCGTTTCTCCATTTAAATTTTTATGTTTACTGATCTTAACAATTTGTTATCAACTTTAATTCTGTATGATTCTTGAGCTACTTTTAATCACTATCAAACATTATTGTTCTGCCATTTCTATTTCAATACATTTATATATTGCTCACTTGGTATTTTTTCTCCAAGAACCTATTCATGTTAGTAATAATTTTTCCGTCTTTTATGAAACAAAGACGGTGGTCCTCCTTATTAAAATTATGTTGTATCTGGGTCAATGAACAATAAGCAAAATATTTACATCACATTGACCAGCTGCTCTATACTGATCCACTAGCTACCAGAATTCGGACTCAGAAACAATAGTTGTGTTAGAAGGAATTTGAAATAACGCCAAAGATACGGTACGCCCAAAATTAGCGTTTTTTTTTCGTTTCTCTGTTCTTTTATCAAGTAATAGACAGAAAATGTTCAAATTTGATACAGATGTTTAGGTAGGGTCTAAAAATTTTGTGACTTTATTATTTCATCAAAGATACGCCCAAAATCAACGTTTTTCTCAGCTTTTCTGCATTTTCTCAGTACTTTGACTTTCTGATGGAATGAAGCATGCTCAAATGAAAAATGCAGGCGAGCAAATCTCATTTTTGGACGATCCAGTCGGGGGTCCAGGGGGCGGAGCCCCCTTGCTAGACGGAATATGTCGAGCGAAGCGAGCCCGACGGCTAGTCATAATATAATATTATGATGTAAATTATGGTACTAGTGAGTTTATTCTATTTGCGGGACCTGATGTTATAACTAGGTATACATGGCCGCCCCGAGGTTAATAGGCGCCCGGGGCGAGATTTTGATATGCGCCCCCCCCCCAAGTATAGCACGGTGAGGTAGTATTTAAAAGTAAAGCTACATTGCTCTTCCAGGAGGAGAACTTCCATTATGGGCTGCATCCTCTCCTTGATAATCATGATATAGATTTTGTAAGCAGTAACAAGCTGATTTTTCTATATTTGTCACAGGAACTTCTTAGTCCAGTTAATATAGACATAAATAAGGAGGTATTCTTGCAATTTATATTGTAGTTATGATTTTTAAATATATTTTTTGAATACATGAGAGAAGACCGGAACAAATAGTCCAGAACCTCGTATTTTCAGCTAATTTTCCAGTTTTCAGCTTTTTCTGCCAAATCCAGTGATCTGACGGAAAAATTTGCTCCAGCCATTGTTTTAGATTATAAAATGAGATCATTCGCAACTATGTATTTCCAATAAGTACTGAGTTATGATTTTCAAGAAAATGAGTGAAATTCAAAGAAAAAATCAACCTGTATCCTGATCTTGGATTTTAGAGCACAAAAATACGCCCAGAGGGACTTTGAATTATACATTTAACAAATTGGTAAAAATCAGAAGATATATTGTTTAAAAAATTAAAACTCATCAGAATTAATTATTTTGTCTTTAAATTTTACTCATTTTTGAAAAATCATAACTCAGTACTTATTGGAGATGGATATAGATAGTTGCGAATGATCTCATTTTATTCAGAATTTCATAATCTAAAACAAAGGCTGGAGCAAATTTTTACATCCGATTACTGGATTTGGCAGAAATAGCTGAAAACTGAAAAATGAACTGACAATATGAGGTTTTTGGGCCACTCTGTATCTAGCACAAGAAAATTTTGCATGAAGAAATTGGTTCTGGACTTTTCTCATGTATCCAAATAGTATTATATTGAAAATCTGGTGAGGCGCACTCACACAACTTTCCATGCCGTTATGAAAATTGATCACCTTACGCTAGTGTTCTCGGGCATCCCAAGTCTACTATTCAAATACATGAGACAGCTGGTGATAGGACAATAACGCTGGAGACACACGAGGTCTGCTACTTCGTAGTGAATGATTTAATAGAACCAACAGTTGCCAACAGTTTGCAATTTAATAATCACATTTTCTCGAATTTCAAGCTTATTTTCAATTTTAGGTGAACATGTTACTGGACATTTATCGTAGAGATTTTCATGCTCAATCTTTTTCACTTGAAATTTGTTGTTTGAATTGTGTATGAAGGCTGATAATTGAGAATCTAAAATTAAACTTTGCATAGATGGGGCGAAGCTCCTGAAATTTTTACAGACTTGTTGCAGTTGATAGAGCTTATCAATGACTATTTCAGGTACCTATGAATTTGTTCAAAATCGTTGGAGCCGTTTTCGATAAAATCGCGAAAAACCCTGTTTTTGACAACATTTTAGCCGCCATCTTGGATTGCATTTGATCGAAATTGTTCGTGTCGGATCCTTATAGTGTAAAGACCTTACGTTCCAAATTTCAAGTCATTCCTTTAACTGGGAGATGAGATATCGTGTACACAGACGCACATACACTCATATACACACACACACACACACACACACACACACACACACACACACAGACCAATACCCAGAAACCACTTTTTCGGACTCAGGGGACCTTGAAACGTATAGAAATTTAGAAATTGGGGTACCTTAATTTTTTTCGGAAAGCAATACTTTCCTTAGCTATGGTAATAGGGCAAGGAAAGTAAAAAATCAGAACTACAATATCAATTGCAAGCACCAATGTATATAGTGACTGGACTATATCTCCCTTCTTGAAAAGAGATATGACTGTTGCCACTTTCCAAACTTCCGGGATCCTCAATTATTGTCTCCAGCACATATCAAATGGAGGAAGCGAAGTTTGAGAAGAGTTCCCTATGCTTGAACAGCTCCATATTTAAACCATCCGGTCCAGCTTGTCTTATTTTATACTCTTTTCTCAACTTGTATTCTGCAGGCTAAAACATATTTAATTTCAAATTTCCGTTGATATTCCTAAATTGAAAAATTTCGAACTTATTTTAAATTGAAAGATTTTCAATTCAGAAATACCAATGGAAATTCCAAAATAAATAGGGTTCAGCCTGCAGAATAAAAGGTTAGAAAAGAGTATAAAATAAGATGTTTTATCACCCAGGATTGGACAATGAAGCGACCAATGACGACTTGCAGGTTGCAGGGGCAGTGGGCGCGCACAGGCTCACTCAATGACTGGAAAAATTTACACCTATGCTATGCGTAGAGTGTCTGTATTTACCAAAGTTTTTATTGTTTATGTCACAATTAACACCACACATATGAGTAATGAGTTATACATAGAAATGGATTGATAAGAAAATGGTTCAAGACTTTTAACGTGAAGGTGAAATAATAAAGGTACTTGAACCGAAAATGTCGGGGCGCTAATCATCATACGACCGCGGCGCCCCCCTAGCCGCGGCGCCCGGGGCGACCGCCCCGGTCGCCCCACCCTTTGGCCGGTATAGCCTACTATATTTATTTGCACAGCCACAAACTTCTTTGAATTAACGCAGTTAGCACCTATTATTGTAGTCCTGCCACTAAATGTTATTATTTTAATTCTGGTAACCATTGTTATCATCAAAGTAAGGGTGGTATAGGAAGAGGAATAGAACAAGGAAAACCGTTACTCAAAAATTACCAAAAATCTATGAGAATAATCATAATTTAATAACAGCATAATTTAATAATTTCATAAATCTAGATTAAATATTTACAAATTTCAAACATTAATATATAAGTTAGCAATTACCGTGGGTACCTAGTAAAGTGAAGATACATCTTTTGGAAATGGTTTGTGAAGCTAATGCAATTGAACTTCCAAATTAAAAAAATAATTGTTTTGTCATTGTACAGACCTAATTCATATAATAATGATGTTAGCTATTTTAACAAACTTTAATCATATTCTAATGATATATTGTGAGGAATAGATCCGCATCTAGAAAATAATTATAATATCAATAATAAATTAAAGTAGGTAATATTTTCCTTCAATATTGTTCTTGACTTTGGAAATGATGAATAAGAAGTACACTTTAGGACTTTGATGATCATGGTATATTTTCAAGAACAACAACACTACTCCTAATTCGGCTGTTGTAATCAATACATGTTTTAAACATTTTTTATTATGTTGATGCTCTTCTCGGTTCCTAATGAATTATGATAAACAATTTTATACAAACAATAATCAAACCACGGTAAGTCTGATTTGCCCTTGAGGTATTCAAAATTGCTCTCTGGTTGGGAACATAGTAAGGTTTGAAAAAAAATTGAAATAGAGTGGTTCTTTTGATACAGAGTGTGAATTTTTTGAGAGTTTGATCTTTACTGGAATTTGGGATAAGTTTCCGCCAACACAAACCAACGCAGTTCGGTTTAATTGGGATAAATTGCTATTAAAAAGAAAGACTAGCAGTAGCTATAAATTGTGGGGATGAGAAAGCTTTTTTGCGCAATTCTATCTATTTAGATCTATTAAGATCTATTTTGAATGTAACATTAACATAACATTGAAATCAGTGCATACAGTATTAAATTATAATTACATTTTTATATAGCACATCGTATTGTAATATAAAAATGGAATAGCTAAAGCGCCTCAACCAAATCATGTACGGTAGGTGATAAGTATTCAATAGCCTTCACCAAATTATGTAAAGGGTCCTTGAAAAATAAGCTAATATTTCTAAAACTAATATAAGTATCTGATAATTAACAAATAAAACTCAGATGCTTTACCAGAATTTATTTTAATGGTTAGAAATATTTTTAAAAATCAGATTCAATAGCCTAATTATTACAAAATTGAATAACTCTTATAATAATATAATTTTATAAATGTAGGTACTATTAAATACTTTAAAAGATAATTGAAATAAAAATTTGAGCTATTCCCTTGAACCATAACAAATAACTATGGTGTTTTACTTATTCTTACGTGTCCTTTAAGTTTCCCATTCCTAAGACCTTTTTGAGAGCAAGACCTTTTTCTTTGTAAAGGACAAAATTACCGTCAACACAATTTATTTCTTCAATGTTATTTTCCATCACGAACTGCTTAATATTAAATCACTTTTTGCTATTAAAAGAACGACTAGCAGTCAGAATGTTTTACAATAAATTAATTATTCACTTACTGAGACAACGAATTCTTTTGGCTTGAGATGGCTGACCTGCCGAAAGATCTCGTTGTCACAGTGAGTGATTAATTCATTTATTGTGAAACATTAATGAATGCTAGTAGTAGCTATAAATTGTGGGGATGAGGAAGCTTTTTTGCGCAATTACCCCCCCTCACCCCTCCCCCACCCCCCTGAGTTTGCGCAAATTCCCCCTCCCCCTCTCCCTCTCCCTCCCCCTATCCTTCTCCCTCTCCTTCTCCTTCTCCTTCTCCCTCTCCTTCTCCTTCTCCTTCTCCCTCTCTTTCTCCCTCTCCCCCTCCTTCTCCCTCTCCTTCTCCCTCTCCCTCTCCATCACCCTCTCCCTCTCCTTCTCCTTCTCCTTCTCCCTCTCCTTCTCCCTCTCCCTCACACTGTCCCTCTCCCTCTCCTTATCTTATCTCCCCTCTCCCAGTGAGGACGAGGGGGTTGAAAAGAGAGAGAGATATATCTCTCCCCTTCCCCTTGCCAAGGTGAGGGAAAAAAAAAATTTCCCTTTTTGGAGGAAAAATTCCCTCTCTATAGTTACAGATTAAAGCGAATCCATATTTCTACATCTAATGCTATACTGACAGATTGAAGTGAATGCTAAATGAGGGAAAAAATTCTCTACTGTCAAATTAAAGTGAATCTGTTACATCTTTATACTGACAGATTAAAGTGAATCCATATTTCTACATCTAATGCTATACTGTCAAATTAAAGTGAATGCTAGATGAGGGAAAAAATTCTCTACTGTCAAATTAAAGTGAATCCATATTTCTACATCTAATGCTATACTGTCAAATTAAAGTGAATCCATATTTCTACATCTTTATACTGAGTGAATCTGTATAATTTCCCTTTCTCAGCGAGGGAAAAAATAATTTCCCTTTGAGGGAAAAATTCTCTACTGTCAAATTAAAGTGAATCTGTTACATCTTTATACTGAGTGAATCTGTTACATCTTTATACTGTAAAATTATAAAGTGATTGCAAATTAATACAATTGGTTTGCTTTCCACCTGACAGTTAAGAAAAATTTCACAAATTTATATTGAAATTTTCTATGTGCTGTACAAACCGCAGGCGTTATTTTTTAAGTGTTTCTCCGAGAATATCTATAGTAAATTTAGTATGAACAAGCATTCCAAAAATGGCTATAGATATCCTCAGACCTATATCACTTGGGGTATCAGCTCTATTGATGTCTATTGAAGATTGCTTGTCACTCTTAAATGACAGTAAGAATTATTTCCAAAATGCTCCTATATTTTCTGTATCCTTAGCTAAAATGTGGACTAAACTAACAAACAATTTGAAGAATAGCTGTTGTTTGGTTTTTAACAATCTATTACAATATGTTTACTGGGGAAATAGCAATACCAAGAAATTGACTGGAGTACAATTAAATCTGCCTACCAATCCACAACAACGAAATAAAATAATATCCTATGTAATCTCTGCATTTAGCTTCAATCTACTACCCATTAATTATGTGGAAATTTTCGAGGATACAGACAACAAGGACAATATTAGTTTTATACAAAAGTGTTATATTAAGAGTGGAGAGACTTATTTCTCCAAGTCAACCACAGTTTTCTCTAGCATATCTAAAGTTGTTGACCTAGATGAGTTGGGCCTTGTAGCAACAGGTAACTTGATACCACAAGTCTTAAGAAAACGAACAAACATAACCTGTAATCTTCTCCCGTACCCTGTTAAAGAGATACAGCCCTTGTCTCCTATCTCAGTGCTATCAGTCAAGAAGCGTAAGCTAGAACTGGATGAAATTGATCTAAAACGGAGGGAAATTGAGTTTTTAGAGGCTACAGAGAGTATAAAGGAGCAGCACAAACAACTTATAGAATTTGAGGAAGAAATAGAAAATTTGAGAGAGGAACTTGAACCATATTTCCATTCACATTGGCGAAATTTTGATCTAAGTGGAGTGTACAATGTGACTGCGTTTTCTGTAAATAATAAGGGAAAATTTCCATATGTAGGTGTTTTAGGAGAAAAGGAAGGTTCGAAACATGTTTACTTTGTAAAGGGCTCTCATAAAAATGTTTTTCTAAAAGCATACAATGCAATAGAAGACCTTAAGAAAGTGGGTTATTTTGTAATCCCATACAATTACCAAAAAGAAATAATTTGTCTACCAAGGGAAGAGAAAATTTGTGTAATTACAGTCAATGGTATGTCAAGCTATAATGGTCATACATTTCCTAGAATAGAATCACTTAAGTTTCTGTCAGATGTTTGGAAAAACTTGGAAGACACCCCATTCACACAGACAGAAGTGGAGCAGTATAATAACATTACAATGCTGGAAATTAAAGGGAAAGTAAAAGTAGGACAGTGCAAAAGATTAGAGAATCTACAAGAAGGAACAGAAACAGTCATTATTGCAATAAAACAAGTGTACAATAGAAACAAGATACAGTATATCCCACAGTTTGAAAATGTGGAAGCATTGTATGTGTCAAACTATTGGTTAGAGGAAGAATTTGAAAACCCAAACATAGATTTGAATTATGAAATTAGAATTAAGCTAGATGTTCTAAAGCATAACCCCAGTAGACATAAGGAAAGAGTTGTATTTTGTATTTAATTTAAGGTATTGTAAATAGTGGAAAATGTGAGCAGAGAAGGTTTTAATCTAATGTGACATCATCCAGGATAAGAGCAGTGATGGGTGGAACCAAGGTCACGTGATAGGGGGAGGAGGAGTGGGGGTCGCTGAAATTGCATCGCCGAAAGCATAGCAAGGTGATTTCTTACCTATATGAAATTTATTCTGATAAGCCTATTGATTTAACACGTTCTGATTCGATTGCTAAGATACTCGGTTTTGATAATGTTGTTTTGCAAGCAAATAAATGGTATTATTCCAAACATTTGGTTAACATAGCAAGCATTGACAGTATTCTTGTTGAGTGTAATTTAGCATGTGGCAGTTACTTTAACGGGAAAGAAAAACATATAATCTACGAATTTTTGCCAAAGGTTCCTAGCGGTTATTTAATAAACGAAGTACCCTCTCCAATTATTTATGTACCTTTGAATACACGTCGAATTCAAACTATTAATGTAAAGGTGACAGACCAGAACGGATCGTTTATTGATTTCCGCTGAGATACAATTACAATTAGACTGCACATACGTGAAAAACAAAAGTAATGGGATATCTTGTTTTTAATCCGCGTTCGAATAAGACCAATCAAGTCTTTAGAGAAAGGAACGTGATAGCGTCAACATCTACTAAAAGCAATAGGGCATTATCGGCTAAAAGTGCGAGAATATTGGAAAAATTAGGTTTTATAGTTGATTGGCGGAATGTCAGGCGCAGCAATTAGTGATATTCTGGATGTGGAGACAGAGCTACAGTTTTATAATGACATAAACAAATTCCAATTTCATACTCATACAGTTTATTCGGGACAAGAAATAAAAAACTCTGATGAAGCTCGGATAGGAATAAATTCATTGGATGTGTACACTTTACCTTGCAAATCATTTATATTGATTGAGGGAACGGTTAGCTGCACAAAACCGGCAGCGCCTGCGATTACAGTAGCAGGGGAGGCAACTCAACCGGCTGGTGCGCCCATTGCGGCAGACTATAAATTAAGCAGTAACATAGTGGGCAACCTTTTTGATGAAATACGATACGAATTAGCAGGTCAAAAAATTTCCAAATCAAGATTAATTGGTTTAACTTCTACAATTAAAGCTATTCTTGTGAAGAACGCATCTGATAAAAACACATATCATTTAGCTGGTTTTGACAGAGCAGGATATGAGCTAACAGATAATAAATTCACTTTCTGTGTGCCGTTGAAATTAATCCTTCCATTTTTTGAAGATTTTCAAAGAATAATTTTAAACTTGAAACAAGAGCTTGTATTATTGAGGTCGCCCTCAGACCTCAATTGCGTCGAGTCTGCAACCGGTACAGAGGTTAGTGTAAAAATTACTAAGCTCCAATGGCGGATGCCCTACATTACTTTAGAAGATCATGTGCGATTGAAATTTTTGAGACTGCTCGATGCCGACACTCCACTGAAATTAAGTTTCCGCCATTGGGAAATTTGTGAATTACCAAATTTGCAAAATTCACTTGTTCATTCTTGGTCAGTATGCACGACATCGAATTTTGATACTCCAAAATATATTATAATTGCATTTCAAACTGATCGAAAGAATAAAATTAAAAAATCAATATCTAATTTTGACAGCTGTAATATTTACAATGTTAAAGTATATTTGAATAGTGAGTATTATCCATACGAAAATCTGCTAGGTAAGAAGGAAGTTTTATACCGGATGTTCCTGGATTTCGCAACCTCGTATTATAATCATTCAATCAATAGCGAACTCGGAACAGAAATCGATTTTAAAACGTTTTGTGAATCAACACCGCTGATTGTTGTAGATTGTTCACACCAACCAAGTCATTTGAAATCATCGACAGATGTTCGTATTGAAATGGAATTTAATAGTGCAGTACCTGCAAATACTTCCGCGTATTGCGTTTTAATTAGCAATCGTGTGATGGAGTACACGCCTCTCACGAGCATGGTGAAAGAAGTTCAGTAATTTGTTGATAGAGTGCATCACTGCTTGCAATATTATATATAAGGTGTGTACTGCGCCAAATGTAAGCCATTATCAGTTTTACCTTTGAACAGGAATCATGTCCTATTCTTTGTGTTCTGATATTTTGGACAAGCCACAAACTCGCTCTATTGGTATCCAGTGTGATCTTGATTCTGATATTTTGGACAAAGCTCAAACTCAGTCGTCGGTACTTTACGATATTGAATCAACAAGTTTCTATTATGAACCAAGGAGAAGCAGTACACCAATCCAGAAGTCGGGAGAGGAGGAGGAGGAGGAGGGGGCACCAGAGGTGGAGGAACAGAAACGTGAAGAGGAACAGAAAGGAGTGGACGACAAGCAGACACCTACGAAAATTGCTACGGTTGATCTTCACTGGTTTAAACAAACTTGTAATCAAATTATTGTGAAAGAACTTGCTATTGTTGACGAGTGCAATAATTATGCTGTATTCCATTTCAAATCACCATTTGCAAAGATGGAATTGAGCGCAAAATTGTATAACGATGTAACATGGCTGGAATGTAACTATCATAAAATAAAATGGGAAGATGGAGATTCAGAATACAGTGACTCATTAATACGTGATTACCTTGCAGGTTATGAGAAAATTTTCACAAAAGGAACTAAGAAAGCAAAGTTTTTGAGAAGATTGCATTCTAACGTACAATGCATACCGGAGGACTTTGTCAAGCCTGATTTCAGTTTTTTCACCACTTCGTGGTGTTATGATGCATGTAAGATACATAAGTATAGACCTGATGGAGGGTGTGCTTTATTCTCTGCCCAACATTATAATTCTTTGCTGTTTAAAAATATGTATCAAACAAATAATTTCTTGTGCGAAAACAATCGAATGCAAAGTATGAAATTGGTACCGATGTATACGAATGCGCAGAAAAGAAACTTTGCACGTTATGGATTCTTCTACAACGGAAAGGAATCACAGTGTGTTTATTGCTTGCATGCACTGAGATTGCATAAAGCTCGCACGTGTTGTCTGTCTACAATTATTAATGAAGAAAGACCGTTTAATTACTCTATAATAGTGCCCGCCTACACATAGTTTACTCCATTCGCTCGACAACTATGGATCCGACAAAGTGGTTAGCTGCTGACAACGAATTGGAAGTGAGGTTAAAAAACTGCATAGACTGGTATGATGAGTGTGAAAGTGCAATTAGGAAATCAACTCCTGAAAATTATAGTTTGGCGAAACAATTGAAAGACATTTTTCTAAGCACAGTTAATTTGAACGATATAAAAGACTATTTGTGCTATTACCGTCCACACAATTTGTCTATAGATAAATTTTAAAATTGAAGATGAAGTTATGATGTATTGTTGTAGTGAAATGTTGTAAACAAATTTTTAATTCAGATATTTCCTCGAACATTTTGGTTTAGTATCAGTGTAGACTTGATTGAGTGAGGACGCGAGATACGCCCCCTCAGACACAACTGTTACAGCTAAGTGCACATTCCTACCTTATCAAGAGATACGCCCCCTCAGACACAACTGTTACAGCTAAGTGCACATTCCTACCTTATCAATTATAGTTCATAGCAATCAAGGTCATGCAGTGTTTTAGCTTTGCAAAATTCAAAAAATTAACTCGCCTCTTGATGTCAATTTCATTCAATGAATTTGATTCTATTGCAAAAAATATTAATTTTCAACAGGATTCCAAGGCGATGATGTTGATCTAGCGTTAACAAAACAGAAAATGTACATTTTCCAATTTTATCTGAGATTTTCGAACTGCTCGATATACTAGATACAGGTCATCTACATTATTGTAGTGCAAATGATTTCTCAACTATTGTTACAAATTCCGATGAACTTTGGAAATGCTTGTATGACATTGCAGATAAAAAATGTAAAAGATCAACTTAGATCATTGACCTCTCTCTGTTAAGACATCAATAGAGCTGATACCCAAGTGATATAGGTCTGAGGATATCTATAGCCATTTTTGGAATGCTTGTTCATACTAAATTTACTATAGATATTCACGGAGAAACACTTAAAAAATAACGCCTGCGGTTTGTACAGCCCATAGAAAATTTCAATATAAATTTGTGAAATTTTTCTTAACTGTCGGGTGGAAAGCAAACCATTGTATTAATTTGCAATCACTTTATAATTTTACAGTATAAAGATGTAACAGATTCACTCAGTATAAAGATGTAACAGATTCACTTTAATTTGACAGTAGAGAATTTTTTCCCTCAAAGGGAATTATTTTTTCCCTCGCTGAGAAAGGGAAATTATACAGATTGACTCAGTATAAGATGTAGAAATATGGATTCACTTTAATTTGACAGTATAGCATTAGATGTAGAAATATGGATTCACTTTAATTTGACAGTAGAGAATTTTTTCCCTCATCTAGCATTCACTTTAATTTGACAGTATAGCATTAGATGTAGAAATATGGATTCACTTTAATCTGTCAGTATAAAGATGTAACAGATTCACTTTAATTTGACAGTAGAGAATTTTTTCCCTCATTTAGCATTCACTTCAATCTGTCAGTATAGCATTAGATGTAGAAATATGGATTCGCTTTAATCTGTCACTATAGAGAGGGAATTTTTCCTCCAAAAAGGGAATTTTTTTTTCCCTCACCTTGGCAAGGGGAAGGGGAGAGATATATCTCTCTCTCTTTTCAACCCCCTCGTCCTCACTGGGAGAGGGGAGATAAGATAACGAGAGGGAGAGGGACAGGGAGAGGGTGAGGGAGAAGGAGAGGGAGAAGGAGAAGGAGAAGGAGAGGGAGAGGGTGAGGGAGAGTGAGAGGGAGAAGGAGAGGGAGAAGGAGGGGGAGAGGGAGAAAGAGAGGGAGAAGGAGAGGGAGAAGGAGAGGGAGAAGGGGAAGGAGAGGGAGAGGGAAAGGATAGGGGGAGGGAGAGGGAGAGGGGAGGGGGAATTTGCGCAAACTCAGGGGGGTGGGGGAGGGGGGGGGGGGTGATGGGGGGGTAATTGCGCAAAAAAGCTTCCTCATCCCCACAATTTATAGCTACTACTAGCATTCATTAATGTTTCACAATAAATGAATTAATCACTCACTGTGACAACGAGATCTTTCGGCAGGTCAGCCATCTCAAGCCAAAGAATTCGTTGTCACAGTAAGTGAATAATTAATTTTATTGTAAAACATTCTGACTGCTAGTCGTTCTTTTTAATAGCAAAAAGTGATTTAATTAAGCAGTTCGTGATGGAAAATAACATTGAAGAAATAAATTGTGTTGACGGTATTTTGTCCTTTACAAAGAAAAGGTCTTGCTCTCAAAAAGGTCTTAGGAATGGGAAACCTTAAAGGACACGTAAGAATAAGTAAAACACCATAGTTATTTGTTATGGTTCAAGGGATAGCTCAAATTTTTATTTCAATTATCTTTTAAAGTATTTAATAGTACCTACATTTATAAAATTATATTATTATAAGAGTTATTCAATTTTGTAATAATTAGGCTATTGAATCTGATTTTTAAAAATATTTCTAACCATTAAATAAATTCTGGTAAAGCATCTGAGTTTTATT
>NC_052519.1:5494486-5548422 GCF_014356525.2 Nilaparvata lugens
CGTCATCACGTCTTTTAGCCACCCTTTATAATCGTAAACGATATGTACTCCACTATAGAATTTGAAACTTTATTAAGCTTGGGCATGAAATTGACTGCTGTACATAGAGTAATCGCTTTTCATCAGTCGTACTGGCTTAAACCGTTTATTGATTTGAATGCACAACTGAGAAAGGAAGCAAAAAATTCATTGGAACTCTTTAAATTTCTTTCAAATAGTCTGTTCGGAAAGTTGATGGAGAATAATAGGAAAAGAATAGATTTTAGCTAATCACTTGTCAGAAAAAATTGGAAAGTTTGATTGCAAAACCAAGCTGTAAACAATGGATTGTGTTTGACAAAGACATTGTCGCTGTACAAATGTGTAAAACAGAAATAAAATTAGTTCGTCCAATTTATGCCGGTTTTTCAATTCTTGATTTGAGTAAATTTACAATGTTCAATTTCCACTACAACATTTTCTTGAAAATGTTCGATCCAAGCTGTGTTAAATTGTGCATGAGCGATACAGACTCGTTGCTATACCATATAAAATCGGACGATATCTATGCAGTTATCAAACAAAATCTTCAACATTTTGACACAAGTGCTTATCCTGACACACATTGTTGTTATAGTCAATTGAACCATGGTGTGCCTGGCACATTTAAAGATGAATTAAAATCTGGAATTATTACGGCTTTTTGTGGACTTCGTGCGAAACTTTACAGTTTTGAATATGTACTAAGCAGTAGTAGTGACAGTAGTAGTAGTAGTAATAGTAATAGTAATAATAGTAGTATTAAGGTTAGTTCTTATGAAAAGTTTAGCAAGCATGCAGCTAAAGGCGTAGCAAGAACAATTATAAACAATAAACTAGATATGACATGTACATGAAATGCCTGACAGATAGATTAGTTCAACGTGAATGCTTTTCACACATTACGCAGTTATTCGCATGATATTTATCAAATATCGTGTGCCAAAGTTGCATTATCACCATTTGACACAAAAAGATACATTGAATCAAACGGTATAGATACGAAAGCGTGGGGTCATTATTTTATAAGAGAGAAGAAGAGAAGATATTGAATCAGCAGCAACACGGCTAGCGGCGGGACTGCTGTTACGTCAGATTGATCGCAGCAGTGAGAGTGAAAGAGAGAGAGAGAGAGCGAGGAGCAAGAAGCTATTAATGAAACCAGTTCAACAAGCGTCGCTCAGCTCAGTGTCGAACACGAAGAAGAAGAAGAAGGCGGCAGAAACAACATCCGTCTAAAGAAGAAGAAGAAGAAGAAGAAGAAGAAAGATCGCTGTCTGGAGCAGTAGTGCGCAGGTGTGACTGAACTCTAGCAAAAACAATCACACATGCACACATTCGTGTAGGGGGGAGATCAAAACACAAATATGTCAGATTTGCAACAGAAAATTGCTCAGGAATTGCACCGTCCAGCGCGAAGAAAATTCAACAGACGTAAATATATATTAAAGGAATAAAAGACCTCATTCAAATTGATTTAATTGAATTGCCAGAATTTGCTAGAGCAAACAACGGCTATCGTTATGTTTTGATTGCATTAATTGTTTTTCACGTTATGCTTTTGCTGAACCATTAAAAACTAAAACGGGAAAAGAAGTTGAACGAAAATTAGCGCGAATATTAGTATTAAATAAGGGTATCAAAAATGTGCAAAGCGATTTAGGTCGCGAATTTTACAATAAGATGTTAAACAACTATTCGATAGGTTGAACATTAATCATTACAGTGTATTTTCTGAAATTAAGGCAGCTTTTGTTGAAAGATTGAACCGAACACTGAAATCACGTTTGTATGAACGACTAACTGCTAACGGTACGCAAAAATGGTTAAACATTTTGCCGGAAATTGTTTATCAATATAATAACACTATTCATTCAGCGATTGGCATGACGCCGGCCAGTGTTAGACGACGTCATGAAAAGCATTTGATCATGTTACAGTTGAAGAAAAAGTCAAAACAGTCGCCGCCGCCATGTACAGTTTATCGACCAAAGTTTGCAATAGGCGACGTAGTGCGAATAAGTAAGTTTCGACAGGTTTTTGATAAAAGTTTTAGATTAAATTGGTCGCCAGAACTGTTTATAATTCACGGTGTTTTTCCCACAACCGCCAACCTATGTAATTCGCGATCTTAACAATGAATCATACAAGGTAGATTTTATAGTAACAATTGATGAAAACAATTAACACCGTCCGAACAAAATACATATTTAGTTGAACGAATAACGAAAATCAAACAATAAATATCTTGTTAAATGGTTAGGCTTTGATAAAACTAGCTGGATAGATAAGAGTGATATTATTACTCCATCTGTAAAACAGAAGAAGAAGAATCTGCGTGCAACACGCAAAAATCATTAAATTTATTTGCATATTGTTTCAGATATGATATAAACATAATGTCAATGGCTATGGATGCGCCACTGTTGTTCTATTTGCTGAATGGTAACGATGCGTGTAGTTTATTAAAGATTAATTGATCTTTTGTGTACGCTTAAAGCGATGTGTGTAAAACGTGTTGATATTGAAAAATGCTTTCTAGTTGGCTTATGTAAAAAAACATTTTTCAGCAATGTTGTTGTTGATGATGATGATGATGATGATGATAGTAGGTTTCATTTAGGTATATGTTCATATAAAAATTTAAAAGATGCAAGCAGCGTATTGATGTAGTAGATACTTGTATTTGTGCTCAATTTTCTATGCAACTGAACATACTTTACTCGCAAATTAAATCAATAGACTTTAATGTAGCTGATGTTGATGATGATAAGAAGAAAGAAAAGATATTAATTATATATTTTAGATTATTGCATGTCAATGGCTAATCTTAATTAATGCATGCAACGCTGGTGCTATACTGTATTATGTGAAAGACACACGCTTTGTAATAATTTTTTATAATATTAACACTGTCAACTTTGTCTATGTATTATCACTAGATTTGTCGCCACTTACCTTACTGCAGCAGCTGTCAACTTTGTATGTATATTTTCACCTTTTATGTATGCAGCTGTCAACTAATGTATGTATTTTCAACTTTTTGTCAACTTTGTAAGATACGCTTGTTTTAGCTGCTGCTGCTGCTAAATTGTATGTATCTAGTTTTTAATAAACTGTGAACATTGTATGTGCGTGTTTTCTTCATTCATAAACCGCTTGTAGTATACACACACACACACACACACACACACACACACATCGGATGTAGCGATGTTAACAGCATAGTTGAACTGTAGACACGCATGTGTAAACAGCAAGCGCGCGCAGCAAGAGTTATTATTATGACGACAGCAAAAGAGTCAATAGCAATAGTTAACTTTGATAATCTAATTGTAGATACAAAACAAGTGGGCGGCAAAAATTGTCTAGATAGAAAAAAGCATGGTGAGTTTTTGCCAAGTTCAGCTAGAATTCTAATTTGCGGTGCATCAAATTGTGGAAAGACAAATGTACTGCTGAATTTAATATTCGATAAAAATGGATTAAAATTCAAAAACCTATACTTGTTCAGTAAGTCTTTGTATCAGGAAAATATAAACTATTGGACATTGTTTTTTCAAAACTCAGTGTGTAAACTACTATAAATCTGACAATATTGAATGTATACCGCAACCGAATGATATCGACACTCATTCACTGATAATTTTTGACGATTTGAATGTTACACGTGTGCCGCAAATACGTAATTTTTTCACAATGGGCAGACACAAAAGCATAGATTGTGTGTACTTAATTCAAAGCTATGGCGCAATTTCAAAACATCATATCAGAGACAATGCAAATATGCTGATTATTTTTAAAATGGATATGCACAATTTAAAATTAATATTTAGGGATTTTGTCGGAACTGATATGACATTTGTTGCATTCAGAAATCTATGTTCACATGTATGGCAAAGCGGAAATCATAGTTTTATTTCAATTTTCACTGAGTGTAAACCAGATGCTGGTAAATATCGTAATTGTCTTGGTAAGTATATTGATCCAAGTGTGTATAGCAGCACCAATTGACATGTGTCAATTCTCATCATTTGTTGTTGAGCCAGTGTAGGTGAAAGAACTAATTATCGTTCTACTACTACTAGCAATATGCGTAAAATTAAATTAAAAAGAAAAAAACAAAGAGGAGGGCGCCGGCGAGGACTAGTGCAACGCGATCATCATCATCGTCATACTAGTAAAGTAATTGACAGGATAAAAGGTTTGCGTAAGTCAATTATTAATAAACATAGATCATTAACTAGTATGATTAGGGAAAATGATTCGATTAGACAAAAACATTAGAACCAATTATCAATCCACTAAAACAATTGAAAGATACACTTGTACAACATGCACACACTAGTAGCAGCAGCAGACTTAAAGAAGAATCAGAGGACGATGAGGAGGAGGAGGAGAGGAGGAGGAGGAGGAGAAAGATACGGCCAAGGAAATGGATGTGGATGAGGGTTTGAATAGATCTAATGTAAGTGATATTTTGAATAAAACAACAATACAGTGGATTTTATTGATGAGTATATACGTGAATTTCATAATGAAAAAATGAATAATTGTATATCTTATGGTATATGTTATGATAGTAAAGTAAATGAATACTATATGGGTGTAAAGGATATTAGTATTGCCAATGGTTATTTAATTATCGACAATAATAATAAGTATCGTTTAACAGTTGGTTTGTGTGAACTTCTATTTAAAAAACAGCCTGACCATAAACTGTACACAGAACGTGATTTAAGAAAATATCGTAATATATTGCAGCTTACCGCTGCTCATTTAGATAGACGCGGTTATGTAAAGAGAAATACAGGCTATAAATCACAAATTATTCAATCTTTATTTCCATCGAGTAGTAGTAGGAAAAGAAAAAGATCTAGGATTGATGATGCAGCGGCTGTTAGTGGTATGGGTTTTATAAGAAATGAATCTACTAGTCGACAGTATGTCTACTGGGATAATCCAAATGAACTGATAGACAGATTAGATATTCTGCTTTCATCACAGCAGGCGGGAAATAGATCACATTCAGTTGAAATAGCTTCTATTATTGAAGAACTGAAAGAAAGTGGTATTATATTAGGTGGCAATGTTGCTGCTTTTAGTCGTTAGTATGTGTTTAACACTTGACAAGAATAGAGATGTCGGGCAGTAGCGCCGCCACCACTGCAGTGAGTAGTACAATAGATCGATTTGGTAGGACACATCATGTGTTTATACAACAGCACCATTAGTTTTAAACAGTGGTTGTGAATCAGCAGCAGCAGCAGCAGCAGCATCATCATCATCATTAGTGGCAGCAAGTAGAGAATATTAGACAGTAAACTACTTGAATTATCATCAATATATTCAATAAACTTCAGTCTGATCCATTGTCACCGCTAGTTAACAGAGAATACTTGGACAGTAAATTGCTTGAAATATCATCAATATATTCAATAAACTTCAGTCTGATCCATTGTCACCGCTAGTTAACAGAGAATACTTGGACAGTAAATTGCTTGAAATATCATCAAATATATTCAATAAACTTCAGTCTGATCCATTGTCACCGCTAGTTAACAGAGAATACTTGGACAGTAATTGCTTGAAATATCATCAAATATATTCAATAAACTTCAGTCTGATCCATTGTCGCCGCTAGTTAACAGAGAATACTTGGACAGTAATTGCTTGAAATATCATCAAATATATTCACTAAACTACAGTCTGATCCATTGTGGTCGCCGTCGCTAGTTAACAGAGAATACTTGGATAGTAAATTAAAGGAAGTTTCAACTAGTATAATACAAAAACTACAGACTGATCAATCATCACCGCTAGTTAACAAAGAATACTTGGACAGTAAATGCTTGAAATATCAACAAATATATTCACTAAATTGCAAACTGAATCATCTGATTTAGTAGATAGAAATATTTAGACAGCAAATTACTTGCAATATCAACTAGTATATTCCAAAAACTACAGTCTGATTTAATTACTAAAAAGTGTTTGAAAGTAAATTGCATTCAATGTCTGATATATTGAAGGAGATAGCACAACAAAAACAGTATTTCGATTCACAATTGAAAACATTGTCTAAATCAATTAGTGATGATATTGAGCTAAAGTATGTTAGTAGATCGTTGTTTGATCAGAAATCAGACGAATTGAAGACATTATGTGAACAACAAAGTAAAAACAATGTTTAAAACATGTTGATACAGATTTGCTAGAAACTAAATTGAAAGAATTAAAAGACAATCTAATTGCACAACAGAAACTTAACTTTATTACAGGCAAGATTATAATTTGAAAGTAGTTAATCTAGAATCAACATTCAATATTATGTTGGCTGAGGTGCAAAAGAAACTTGATGAAAAAAATTCAGCTTCTCACCAAAAGCTAAAAGATGACATTATGCAGATGATTATGAAAGGTGAAGATTTTCAGAAATATTTAAATGAACAGTTGTTCAACTTTTCATACTATTTGATTGCACAATATGTAAAAAAGAGGTACATCTTTGACATGAGTGAAGCTGTACAACATAATTTGAATTCTGATCAGGTGCAAGAGTTGTTTTTGAAAAGAATGTTCAGTGATAGGCGACCAAGTGATGCAGGAAAAAAAAGAAAAAATATGACTGGGAAATAGATTAGTAGTAGTTTGAGAGATTTTAAAGATTTTAAATGTGGGGATATTTTTAATATGCAAATTAAGCAGGTGTTAACTGGGGCAGTCAGTTAACACCTGCTACAACAAAGATGGCCGCCGCCGCCGCTGGGGAACCGTTGGGAGATGGACACCTGCTACACTTCCTATTGGTTGGGGTGGTGGGGAAGGGGGACGCCATTTTGAACACACCCATGCTGGGTAGGGGAGATGGACACCTGCTACAATGGCCTCTTCCTATT
Organism: Nilaparvata lugens; assembly: GCF_014356525.2. NCBI lineage: Eukaryota > Metazoa > Arthropoda > Insecta > Hemiptera > Delphacidae > Nilaparvata > Nilaparvata lugens. The sequence continues at coordinate 5,501,404 of NC_052519.1, forward strand.
GGTTGGGGTGGTGGGGGCACGACGCCATTTTGAACACGCCCCTTGCTTCCTATTGGCTGGGGGCGGGGACAAAATGGCCGACTGGGGCTGGGGGGTGGAGCAGAATGGCTGACTAGGGCAGGGGGGGTGGAGGGGGAATGGCTGACTAGGGCAGGGGGGGTGGAGGGGGCGTGGCCACGCCTCTTGATTCCTATTGGCTGGGGGCGGGGCCAAAATGGCCGACTGGGGCTGGGGGGTGGAGGGGGGAGGCCACACCCCTCGATTTCTATTGATAGGCAGCTCTCTCAAAACCCCACTACTTGTATCTGCACACTTATAGCATTGAGCTTCAACACATGTGAGATCTTTTCAGCTCAACTAACAAAGCAATACTGAAGCATTAAACTTAGACATTGTAGGTACAATGAAAACAATCGAGTATACACTAGAAATTTATTTACACAATTCACTACAATTGTTCATCACTTCCTCTTCAATTTTTATTAGTTTACTAACAGACAGTTTATGAGGCCTGTAATAGCATAGATAATCATTTATATCGTTCAAATTCACTGTGTTTAAGAAAATGTCTTTTAGTTGTTTCACCAAATGATGATTTTCATGAGTTGAATGTTTATTGCAATTTCACAGGCATCATACCAATCAATACACTCTTCTAACCTCATTTCCAATTCACTATCAGCTTGCATCCACTTGCACGGGTTCATGATGAGCAAATGAAGAAACTATACATATGTCAGTACTAATATAGAGAAATTAAACGGTTCCTGTGCCTTCCCTCCAATACAACATACACGAGCAGTATGATATTTCAATGCTTGCTTACAATAAACACATTGAATTTCTTCTCCGTTATAGAAAAAGCCATATCTTGCAAAGTTTTTCTTTTCTGTATTTGAATAGAATTGACATTTTTTCATGCTAAGCATTCTATTGTTTTCACACATGAAATTTGGAGATGAGTCCATATTTTTCATTATCAAAGTATTGTAATGAACCGCTGCGAATAACGCACATCGACCGTGCAGATTACGATGATGAATTTCACAGGCATTATAACACCAAGAACTTGTAAAGTAGTTAAAATTTGGTTTCTCAATTTCATCCGGTAAACAACATACGTTTTTGTGTAACCTTCTAAGAAACTTAGCTTTCTCTGTACCTTTTGTGTAGATTTTATCATATCCTTCAAGATAAGATATCAATAATTCGTCTGTATAAATAAAATTACCATCTTCCCAGCGTATTTTGTGATAATTGTTCTCAGCCCATGTTACTTGCTTATGCAATTTAGCATTCAATTCCGACTTTGCAAATGGCGACTTGAAATGTAACACAACAAAGCTATTTAGCTGATCTACGATTCCGATTTCTTTCACGATAATTTGATTAGAAGTTCCCTTGAACCAATGCATGTCGACTGTTGCAAATTTTTTACAGGAGGATTCCTCCTCCTCTTGTGCTGTTTTGTCCTCCTCCTTTGTCCTCCTTTCTCCTCCTCCTCCTTCTCCTCCTCCTCCTCCTCCTCCTCCTCCTCCTCCTCCATTCTCCTCCTGTGGTTTAGGTGTACTACATCTTGAGTGATAGTAGAAGAAGTCTTGTTCGGTGTCAAGATCACACTGCGTGTCAATAGATTGTGTTTTCTTCTCAGAATTATAACACATTATAGGCGTACTACATCTTGAGTCATAGTAGATGCTGTCTTCTTTATCAAGATCGCACTGTATCCCGATAGAGCGTGTTTTCTTCTCAGAATTAGAAGACATTCTAGATGTTAACCGATCAAAGCTAAAACCTCAAATGAGTAAAATTTGAAAAATGCAATACTTATATAGCTTGTACTCTATCGAGAAATTACTGAACTTCCTTCACCATGGAAGTAAGGGGAGTGTACTCCATGATACGATCACTGATTAAAATGCAATAAGCGGAAGTATTTGGAGGTACAGCTTCCTTAAATTCCATATCTATTCTAATATCTGTGGAGGATTTCAAATGAGAAGATTGATGTGAACAGTCAATTACAATCAGGGGTGTTTTAGTACAAAATGTGTCAAAATCAATCTCTGTTCCAATCTCAGTATTGATACTATGGTTATAGTACACCGAGGGAAAATCCAAAAACATACGGTACATCAATTCTTGTTTACCAAGGAGGTTTTCATAAGGAAAATAGTCAGAGTTCAAGTAGACCTTTGCATTTTGAAGATTACAACTATCAAATTCCGAGATTAATTTGTTGATTTTATTCTTACGATCTGTTTGAAACGCTAAAACAACATACTTTGGTGTGTCGAGATGGGATGCGGTTTTTACTGCCCAAGAATGAACAGTGCTATTTTGTAAATTTGGTAATTCTGAAATCTCCCAATGATGAAAGCTCAGCTTCAGCGGTGTATCAGCATCGAGCAATCTCAAAAATTTCAACCTCACATGATCTTCTAAAGTAATATAGGGAATTCTCCATTGAAGCTTCATTATTTTTATATTAACGTTTGTTGCTTCTGTAGACTCGATGCAATTGAGATCTGTTGGCGATCTTAATAATACAAGTTCTTGTTTCAAGTTTAAAATTATTCTTTGAAAGTCTTCAAAAAATGGTAAAACTAGTTTAAGAGGTACACAGAATGTAAACTTATTATCTTTCAGTGTATATCCTGCTCTGTCAAACCCGGCCAAGTGATATGTGTTCTTATCAAACATATTTTTCACTAGTATAGCTTTAATTGTTGATGTTAATCCAATTAGTCTTGATTTAGAAATTTGTTGACCAGCCAATTCATATCGAATTTCATCAAAGAGATTTCCAATGAGGTTACTGGATAATATATACTTAGCTTCTATCGGAGCATCCCCAGCCTTTGCAGCTGGTTTTGTACACTTCACCTCCCCTCAATAAATATAAATGATTTGCATGGAAGGCTGTACTGATCCATAGAAGCCACATGGATGCGAGCTTCATCTGAGGGTTTAATTTCTTGTCCCGAATATACTGTATGAGTATGGAACTGAAATTTAGTAATATCATTATAGAACTCGAGTTGAGATTCAACATCGAGAATTTCACTAATTGATGCGCCGTACATGACGCCAATCTACTATAAATCCCAACTTTTCCAATATTCTTGCGCTTTTCGCCGATATAGCACGTAGCTTTTTAGGTGTTGACTCTATCACGTTCGAGTCTCTAATGAGCTTCTGTGAGCAAATGCTAGTGCGAGGTTTGAAAACGAGGAATCCCATTTCAAGTTCTTTGTTTTTCACGAATGTGAAGTCTAATTGTAATTATATCTCCTCAGAAATCAATAAACGATCCTTCTTGATCGGTTACCTTTACATTAATGCTTTGAATTCTATGTGTGTTAAAGGCATATAGATTATCGGATTAGGCGTTTCATTTATCAAATACCCGCTAGGTACTCTAGGTGAGAACTCGTATATAATATGTTTCTGTTTGCCATCGGAGTAACTCCCACAGGCTATATTGCACTCAACTACAATAGAGTTAATATTTGTTATGCTAACTAAATGCTGAGAATAATACCATTTATTCGGTTGTAATATAACATTATCAAAACCAAGCATTTTTCCTATTGAAGTAGATGATGTAAAGTCAATAGGCTTATCAGAACGAATTTCGAGCTTCATAGTATTCGTGTTAGCTCTTATATTAAGTTTCTTTTCGTCACTATTCAATTTACTCTTTAAAGCTAATATAATGTCATCAACTTCATATGCACCCGTATCAAGATCAATTAATTTATCACCATATTTGAAGCTAGAATTTTTACCTTTTATAACATTTGCAATGCTATTGTAAGTACAGAAATTAATCAATCCAATTTCCCATTCTTTATTTTTATCCAAATCGAGAATTTCTTGTAAATGTTCATAGAGATCACTTGATCTAGATCGTAATGTAATAACAACCATCTTATATGTTTTCGGTACAAATACTGGATTACAACTGGTTCGCAAAAAACAAGAGCATAAGGTGTCCACATATATTGTATGTAATGGTTGCATGTGCTCAACATTGTAAAAGATATTTACACCTGTTTCTTTTTTCCAATATTTATTCAATTCATAAGGTGGTTGTAAATTACCAATTGGATCAAAATAGTAAACATTTGATCCTCGTTTCTTATAACCAACCCAGTGTGTACCATGTCTGGATTGAGTGTCTAAATTAACAATACAATTCTCATTTTTTAGAATTTTATTAGGTAATGTATCTATCATGTATACACCTCGTAGGGGAATTGTAATAATTACACCATTTTATTAGATCGTGATTGGATAATTCACCATCGATATTCATTTTTTCACCTTCTTTGTCATTCTACGTTTTTTAACTCTTTTTTCTTTGGGAATAAACTTACACCATATGGTGAGGAGGATGTGGGGTTGGGCCCAATCAAAATACGACCACAGTAGATGGGAAGTGTACGTTTTGACGCTTTTTTTTATGACTTTTCCCCACCCTCCCCCCTCCCCCCGCACCCATCCTACCTTCCCCGCACCTCCCCCGCTCCTGCCGCACCTCCCCCGCCCCCCTTAGAAGAACCTCTCTCTCTCTCTCTCTAGAAGAAGAGGAAGAAGAAGAAGAAGAAGAAGAGGAAGAAGAAGAAGAAGAAGAAGAGAAGAAGAAGAAGAAGAGGAAGAAGAAGGAGAAGAAGAAGAGGAAGAAGAAGGAGAGGAAGATGATACTCTCTCTCTCTTGTCATGCTCTAGTTAGAAGGAGAGGAAGATGATACTCTCTCTCTCTTGTCATGCTCTAGTTAATATAGTCATGGCTAATTACATTTAGTCATGTTCAATTACATTTAGTCATAGTCTATTTGATGATTAATAGTAGAGAGAGATATGTGTGAGAGAGAGAGAGGCAATCTACTGACAGATTCAAGTGAAACGAACTTAACTGAAACATGTTCTTGACAATGGGTTGTACACACAACGAACACTGCCAGATTTAAGTGAAACGAACCTCTTGTGAAATGAATATCTTACTCTCAGATTTAACTGAAACATGTTCTTGACAACGAGTTGTACACACAACGAACACTGGGAGATTTAAGTGAAACGATCTTCTTACTATCATAAATTCGTGATGAGATTTTATCATTCTTCCAAGAATATATGTCCAGTAGTAACATTCAAATCCTATCTTTTTCAAAACTCTTTATGTGGCAAGCATAGTTGAATATTCTTTGGAAGAATAATAGTGAATTCAAAGTTTTTTTCTGAATCTATATTGATATAAATCATTCTCACCAAATCTTACATTCTTAACATATTATCAAACTGAAAAACATTGTCATTTCTTGTTGTAGTTTTCACAACACTATGTAGCAACGTTTGCTTAGTGTGAGACAACCTTGGGCGTTATCATTACGCACCAATTCTGCTCTTGCCTGATGATTAACATGTTTCAAAATTTCACTTCAGAGAGCTTACAAGCACGAATGCTGTTGTGCTCTAATTCAATACGTCACTATTGTCACGTTTTGCAATTTCAGTTCACATAGCTTACAAGGACAAATGCAGTTCCGCTCTAATTCAATACTTGAGTATCGTCACGTTTTTGCAGAGTTCACAAGGACGAATGCATCTCTGTTCTAATTCATCTCAAATTCCTTGTTTCAGCTTGGAAAAATGCATGTGAAGATTGAAATAGAATGTAGCTATTTCTCCCAAGCAATTTGCATAGTGAAAATCGGTTAAAGATTGATATGATCCTAACTTTAGGGTTTTAGAACATCGGCGTAGATACTTAAACCCATCTTATCAGTTATTAAATCACCTACTTGATCTTCTGTCAATTATGAGATTTCGCTTCAATCCAATTCATATGGAAACTAACTTTCGCATAATTTCGCACTATTTGGTATGCTATTCGGTGTATAAATAATGTGAGATAATCGTTGAATGTAGCCGAACATTGTAATCTTGTCACTTCATCATTCTCTGTATTTTTAATTGAAGTTGCTATTTCCTCACGAATTGATTTGAGTGTAGCTTGTAATTCATCTTTCTTAATAAATGCTTGCATTTCACTACTCAGATCATTTTTCAATACATAAGTTTCGCTAAACGTAGTTAGCAATGTATTCAAATCGTTTTTTGAAACAAATTGTTCAATCCCCTCCATAAGATTTGTCTTTATCGTATTAGTCATTGCAGATAATCGATCTTCTAACTCTTGTTTTGTTATAACAATGTTATTCAATGCCTGCACAGTTTTATCCAAATATTCCTTATCAACAGATAATGAATGAGTTTCATTTACTCTAGTAAAAAGTTCTGTGCTAAGCTGTTTCAATCTGGTATTCAGATAATTTCTATCTAATACTTGCAAATCTTTAATCTTGTCTGAGATAACTTTCAATTTCTCATCCAAATAATTCTTGTCAACTTTATTATCGTTGATCGTATTCAAGTGTGATCTGAATATCTCTGTTGTTGATTTGAGATCATGAAGAGAATTCTCCAAATTGATAGATTTCTCTTTAAGTCCCCTATCGATATTGTCAGATAACTGTTGTAATGTACTGAAGATGTGTTCCTTTTCGATCTTGTTCAATCCAATATTCTTAACTATATTAGATAATTGCGAATCTAAATACGAATGCAGAGATTCACTAACACCCTGTTGATTAATTGCCTGTATTATTCTCTCACTAAAACTGGTAAGATCTGGTTCATTCCATACAATGTCTTTCTTCGCGGCGACTCTCTCGCTTTTACCTCCGAATCTGTGCACGCTCATTCTGCAACTAAACAATAATTTTACCTTCACGCAATTCTTCTATAATTGATGCAATCTCAACATCATGAGCTGAGTGCCCAGCAAGTTCTGATGATTTTAATAAATGAAGTCTCTGAACCAATTCGTCATAGTTGTCATAATATTGGTAAATTCTATTGCTAGAAGTATTTTTTGCAAATTTCAATAAGCCAGAACCTCTCTTACTTGTTTTTTTAACAGGAAACAGCATTTGAATTAAGCGAGACTTTACACCACTGTTACGTTTCACATATCCTCGTCTATCCAAATGAACTTTTGTTATTGATAAAATCTTCTTGTATTTATTTAGATCTTTTTCATCAAAGAGATATGAATTTGGTCTTTGCGCAAATAACAGTTCTAATAGTCCATGTGTAATTCGGAATTTTTCGTTATCAATATAAAAGAAGTAGTTATCAAAGCTAACAACCATCTCACCCATAAAATATAATTTTCGGTCAGAATCGTAGGAAATTCCATAAGGAATCGAGTTATCCAATTTTTCACTATGAAATGTATACAAATATTGTGCAAGCACTTGATTCTTTATCTTCTTTATGTTAGCGCTTGTATCACTCTCAAGCCTAGTTGAATTAAATATACTTGATTCGTTCATGCTTAGATCTTTTTCAGCTGCTGATGGTGATGCAACTTCTATTGTTTCATCATCATGTTTTTCTCCCAATTCCATACTTTCGTCTTCTTCTTCTTCTTCTTCTTCTTCTTGTTCCTCCTTTTTTGGTATAAAACTCTGATCAGAGTGGAGAGAAGATTTAGTTTTCCCCATTTCAACTAAAGGTGATAATCGGTTTAAAAAGTTTTTCTCTGTAATTGTCAGATTGCTTTTCAAAATGTACAATGCTTCTATGTTTATCTCTAATAACTTTCCTCAATTCTTAATCTTATCGATTAGAGCAACACTAGCGTTTTGTCTTCTACGAGACATCCTCATTCTTTCACTGCTACTCACTCTCTACTGAATGTCAATAAAGTTATCCAGACCCTGTCTATATTTTCCACTATTAGCTGTACATTCGGTCATAATAGTAAGAAAACTATGCTTCTTAGAATTCCACACATTTGAACACAATTTACTGAAATCTCTGAAGCAAATATCTTCACCCACATAGTCTCTATGTATTAATTTGAGTGATAATTGATCAATTTTGAATATAACAATCATATTTGCATTATCTCTGGTGAAATGTTTTTGTGTTGCACCATAACTTTGAATTAAATATGCTGTATCAATATTACGATGTCTACCCATAGTAAAATAATCTCTTATTTGAGGTGTGTGACTAAGTTGTAAATCATCGAATATGGCAAGAGAAAATTGTTTCAATTTATTGGGGTGGAGAATTCTCTCAGGAATATCATTGACATGAAATTCAATACCTTTCATTTTTGAAAAGACTTTTCTTAAAAACAAGTACTTATCTTGATATTGGCTTTTAGTATTTAAATAAATATGTTTAAATCTCAATCCATTTTTGGAAAAAATCAAGTTGAACAATAAATTCGTTTTACCACATGCAGACGGCCCTACAATGAGAATTCTAGCGTTATGCGGTATCAATGTTCCATTCTTACACCATACAGGCTTTTCCTCTTGTGCAATTAACTTATCGAAATTTACAATGTCGAGTTTGTTCATGTTGAGAAAGTGAGATATACAAACAGAACTGTTTCATGTGTCTGGTTCACTCGGTAATGAAGCGTTTCTAGGTGACTAGATGTACTCACCCATTCAACATCTAGTCACCTTGTGCCACATGCTACTAGCACTTCTCTATGACAAAAATGAGAAATGAAAGAGCGAACATTCAATTCAAGTTGTTTTTATTTAAAAAACACACAATGTAAAGAATATTACAACAGATGTGGATAGATAATGTACATTATTTACATCATATCATCTTACTCTAAGTATTTACAACAAATGTGGATAGATAATGTACATTATTTACATCATATGATCTTACTCTAATTATTTACAACAAATGTGATTCGATAAAATTATACCATGTGATCTTACTCTAATTATTATTTACTCTAATAAGTTCTCTCGATTTATGAATGATGGTTGTGGAAATCCAATCCATTTCACAAGCAACTTATCCTTATCTTGTCTCAATATTTTTTCTATCAAATAAACATTTCTTTCAGATTCATTCAAATGCGTTTTTTTAATTTCTTCTTGATAAAACCTACCCTGTATTATCTCACCACTAAGATCTTCTAATGAGTAAGTGATAGGTCTTGTGGGATGTATGCTCACAATTCGGAAATATTCGGATGACCAATTCATTAGATATTTTTTATCAAATATCTGTTTCTTTTTAGAAATTCTCACAATATCACCTAGCTTATATTTTGGTTTCAACACTTTTAATTTGAATCGTCTATTAAATGCAGAGTTTAGTGATTCTAAAACACGTTTACGATGTTTTTTAGTTACATCTTTAGGTCGCATTCCAATGCTACTGTGTACTGTATTGTTATAATCATCTACAATATTTTGTAAGTTATTAACCCAGTTTTTACTCCCACGTTCAGTTAAAGATCGATATATTTTTGATTTTATTGTACGATTAAATCTCTCAGCGATACTAGCTTTCTTATCAGTAAAAACAGAATAATGCTTGATATTATACTTATCTAACAAATCTTTCACATGCTTATTAAAATACTCCTTCCCTCCATCTGTCTGGAAAAAACGCATATGTCTATTCTTACAAATAATGGGTTCGAGTGCATTATAAACACTTTGTGCAGTCTTATTCTTTAAAGGTATACAATAAGCGTACTTAGTAAAACAATTAATAACAACTAAAATATAACGATATCCTTTATTGAATTTAGATAAGCTACCCATCTCAATCAGATCTGATTGATATAAATCGTTCTCATTCTTCAACTCATATCTGCGTGTGGGGTAATTTACACGTGCAGCAGAGTGAAGCTCTGCTGCTAATTTTGCTCTAATATTACTCATTCTTCTTCTTCTTTGTGTGAAGACACGCTTGAAACAGAATTCGATGTGTTGGTCACTAGCTCGTTACACACACACTGATCTGTGCCATCAGTTTGCTATTTTGTAGTGACCGAATGGTAATGTATCGATTCCGTTCTCTGCAATAAAGCGCTTGTCATCGAACGGGCTTAAACAAACCTTTGCGCATTCAATTTGATGCATGTTATGATTGAAGGATCTCAACATATTACATTTTTCTATATGTTGGCATCGTTCAATCAAACATTTCTTATACAAGTCAAAACTAAGTTTTCTATTTTTCACATGTGTCTTCACACCTGGATGCGTTGCCATGGTATGATTTTTTGCAATTTACAATAGAAAAAATCATACATGTGCAGTTTACTCAAATCCAGAATGCAGAAACCTGAATAGATTGGCTTATTCATTTTTAGTTCCAACTTTCGCGAGAAAACCGCAATCACATCCGAGCTTATTATCTGCCAGCGTTTACATAGGGGATTTGAAATGTACTTATCTAGACGCTTGGCGTCTGTGATAATTTGAACATTACATTGATGCCGATTTCCCTGTATCGATTTTCCATAGCATAAGTTACTCATCTGTTTAAAGAAGGACACTTCAAATTTATTTTTCGCGGCTTGCCTATTACAGGTATTGAACTCAATGTAGTTCTTCAACCAAGGCGATTGGGAAAAGCTAATGACTCGATGTACCTTTGTTAATTGCAATCCGAGTTGAAGGTACAGTTTCAAATTCATGTAATGAACAATGTACCTCTCTCGATCAAAAAGCGTGTTCATGAGTTTTTTAGTCAGAGTTTGACCGTTCTCATTGGTTTGGTACTCGGAGAACAATTCGCTAGGAGGAATTTGATGAAGTGGAGCGAGAGGGAAATTGGCATGCATATCATGTAACTCCTGTGGGTACTTGAGATCACATTCAATTACATAACCAGTTTCTGATTCACTCTCCAAATTTGTAAAGTCAAGAGCATGGATTTCTTCCTCTGAGAGGAACTTGAAATTTCCATAAGGTAAGAATTGATTCATAGAGTGCGCATACAAAGAATTACAATCTATATAAAGCAAATAGTTACTTGGTTTTGTGGGATCGTATGTGTCAGGGATGTGTTTGTTATTGGCTTCGCAATAACGCTTGCCAATAAACGAAACACCACCGCGCATTCCTGATTCAAACAATAGATGTATATCAGGATCGCTAATCAATTGGAGTTCAACCCGGGTGAACTTTAACATACAATTCCAAGTGTAATGAGCAAGCGAAAGAAAATGAGTCACATCGAGGCCATATGACCTAAAAAGCGTTGACCTCATTTCTTCGAAAACCTCAACTAATAGCATGACGTCTAGGCACAGATAGAAATCATGATACTCGCCGAGAGATTTCAACTTGAATGTTGAGAACACTCTTTGTGCATGCTCATATTCTTTGGGGGAGAGGGGTGTATCGTTAAGATCATTATAAAAACATTCTATCGGAGGGAGAGAAGTCTCAGCGAATTTTTCAGGGCAAGATATGTACGAATAGGGATATACTCCTTTTTTCAACAATAGTTGCCTTTGTTCGAGATCGGGGTCATTAAATACTGAAAACAGTCGTTTGAACTTCGATTCCATATCTGTACTATCTACCAAGTTGCGCACTAATACTTCTAAAGATTCATTCATAAATTTATATGAATCTAAAAACTTGATTTTTCCCACTGTCAATGTCAAAAATCTTTCTGATGTATTGGCGATACAGGAAATTTCTTTTTTACATTTTGCGAGAGCTTTTAGAATAAAATGACTGTCAAATCCGCTAAAATTATGGAAGTAACAGCTAATCGTATCGTCAGTTCGAGTATTTAAATTACACGACACATGAGCAGCACACAAAAACTTTCCATTTTCATGTGCATGATGGCGTACCTTTGTGTCTGTTTCGGTAAAAACTTCATCGCAAAGGCCGCACTTATCAGCGTTTTGAAATTCGCGTTGCTGACGATCACTTAAATGCTCCATCGGAATTTCACATTTTATATCTGCACTCAATAAATCGCCCACTTCGATTATTTCCTTGAGAAATTTCTCCATGATCTTTTCATTGATATTACTCGATCTATAGAGTACTGGCCCGTACGCGATATCCCCATTCACATCAATTACAACGAAACAATACCCGCATGGAATATGACGCGCCGTTTTCTTGGTGTAACTTCTGGTAATAGGTACATCCTCAGATTCATTATCATCCATATTCACAACAAATGTTTCCAAATCCGCGTAGATTGTATACTTTTTCTTCAAAGTCGAACCGAGTTTTCTAAATTTGATTGTCTCACCACGTTTTGGGTATGAAGTTCTCTGAGACTGGAACTTTGAACAAAGCTCTAGATGTCTCATCAAATTTGCTTTCCCATCCCGGTTTACTCTTTTGTCTGATGTAAATCTGTGAAAACAGAAATTACAAACATCTACTTGTGCTTTAGCTTTCGAAAGGTGAGAAAGAAGACGCGACAATCCGTTTTTCCCGTTCGCGGTGTTAATTAAACAAAAATGAGTTTTTCCTGCATCGCCTTTCAACATTAAAAGATTAATTTGGTATTTACGCGTACGGAATATGCTTGTTCGATAGGGGAAAAACTTTTTGTTGTCATACGCGATAACATGAATTGCGATGTCTGTATTGAGAATTTCAAATTTCTTTATGTCGCGATCGGTGGTTGGGAAATTAACTCCGCGAGTGTTCAGCCTGTGAGCAAATTTGCTCAAATATTTCACCGTTAATGTCTGCCTATTCGGTTTCTGGTGAAAATAGGCTAGAACACTCCACAGAAAACACTTTTTATCAGAAAGATTTTTGATATTGATAACACATTTCTTATTCTTGATGAAGTGGGGTGTTTGAATATAACTGCTTGTGTACATTGGATTATATCTAATCACATTTACATCAAGCGAGTCGATCTTCTTCAACACCCACCCACTCCCAAATCGAACAAAGTTATCGAATGAACTTAAAATTTTCCTAACTGCTAACATAAATTGTTCATTCAATTCGTCATAACTCTCCAAGACATTCATGCCTATGGCCGAGTAGCTATGAAGATTCACAATGGATGAAACAGCTTCGGATTCCTCTGATTCTAAAACTACCATCTTATACAATAATACATTTAATACTAAAAACCATTTGACATTTCCTTCGAAACGTGCAGCGTGTTCTCTTATTATCTCGAAAACACGAGTTTTCGAGTTTTGAAGCACATTTTCAATGTCAGGTGCTACGTTTTCGAAGGAAATGCGATGGCGAATTGCTCGCGAACTCACCCCTCCAACTCTGTGTTCTCTGCTATGCTCCATCTCTGCTACTAGCGGGTTACTGAAAACAAACAAAGAATATATTACTATGGCACAGAATTAGATATAAAAACAAGTAAACATTAATCTAAAAATCAGTTGTGATTTAACAAGCTGCAAGTACAGTGCAAAAAATGCTCTCACAGGATCAGATTTTCATGCACGAACGATTGAGGTTATTAACATTTGATAATCGATGGAAATTAGAATCGAGTCTGTTGTCACCTCAAAATATGGCTAAACAGGGTTTTAAATTTGTGCGAGCACCTGACGTTGTTCAATGCGTGTTTTGTTCAGTATATTTAGAAAATTGGTTGCCAACAGACGATCCTAGTAAGGAACATGAACGATGTAGTCCAAATTGTGGATGGCGCAAAGAAGATAATATTTCATGTGAAGAGGAGAATTTCGATAATAATATTCTACGGCAATATGAAGAACGAGTTTTAACTTTCCATCGTCCAGAACCATTCAAGCTCTCGGTATTTATTAATAGAGCAGACTATTTTGCAATAAATGGATACTTTTTACATGAGAAATCATATCTGCAATGTGTATATTGCAAATATATTATTGAAAATCCTTATGAAAAAGTGATACATGTTCCATTTTGTATATATAAAAAGATGAGCTATAATGGAAAAGAAACGACAAATGATGAAAAAGAAGATGCTGTGGGAAAACAAGCTGGATATTGTACAATATGCACTCTGTTGTAATCGAGATATTAGTGATTCCTAAGTGCATTGTAGTAGTAGTATCAGGAAAGAAGTAACTTCTGAAAAATCATGATTAGAAAAATAAAGAATTGTATCATACTTACATGCAATGAATGATGTGCTGTACTGTCTCTCTCTCTCTCTCTGCTTACACTAGTTCTTCACACGTCTTTCCTCCTCGAAGACTGGAGTGATTATGCAGTCTCGAACTCTGTGAAATCAACGAACATAATGAAAATCACAATAATATTGAGAAGAAATTTAGCAAGTCAACATGTGATGTTAATTATGAAAATTAATGAGGAGATTACATTCGAAATATTGTTATTCGAGATATCTGGAAGTGAGAATTTGAGTGAATTGTGAGAATTTGATATTTTTTCTCTGAATGCACCTTGCTGCACGTGTAAGAATGCATTTGTATGTCAAGGATGTGACAAGTGGGAAAATGCACTATCTCTCACTCATCCTAAAACAGAGAGAGAGGATCGAATGAGTATATAAGTGGCGGTTATTGGATTTGCCAGCTTCATTCGACCACTAGTCACGTTTCACACATATCCTCACTATCATCATCATGGAGTCCACACGTGAGCAGTACATCCTTCCGGATACACCTCCTCAACAAGAACCATCATTCCCATCTTACTGGGCAGCGCAAGCTGCGCGGAAGAAGAAGATTCCTTCTACCAGTGGTGCTCCCCCTGCTGCATCCGAGCCCGAGGAGTCGCCCCTGAAGAGACGTGGAGTCTTCGTGGAGAGAGGGATGAGCGGCGATGAGCTCATTATACCAGACACACCACCACCATCTCATCTAGGATGGGCACCGAAGCGAGTGCCGCTAACAACAATTACCACCAACAGGCAGCAGGGGAAGAGAAAACTGCAATTTCTGGAGGAGGAGGAGGAAGAAACCAACTTCGTACCCTCAAAGGTTAGTTATTTCAAATATTATTAACATGTAATGTGAACAGATAATTTTAAATAATGTTGTCATCCAAAAGCTTGCTAGTATCTGATAAATTTCTTACTGAGAAAAACTAATTTCCAATGTTCACATTACATGTACTCACATTGGAGTTATTGATGAATCTGATTTGAAAGACAATTTCTTGATAACGAATATAGGAACTTAATTCAACTTTAGAGTTCAGTTAAGATGTATATTCGACTACATGAATATGATATATTCATTTGAATTGAGCATAAATTGTTTTATGAAATCAAGAAATATAATTATTTGAAGTGATTAGGTTGAATGCATGCTACTATCTAATAAGTGAGAAAAACTAATTTCCAATAGATGTCTTTGTACAATGCACAATGTGATATTAAATGATTAGAGTTCAGTTAAGATGTGTATAATTTTATTTTTGAACTGATCAAGCTTACTAGTAGTTCAGTCAAAAATTGAATAAGATGAATATTTTGATTTCATTATTATGATGCTTACATATTATTTGCTATAATATTGAAGTGATAAGAAAATTACTGATTTAGTTGATAGTTATATTGTGATATTAAATGATTAGAGTTCAGTTAAGATGTGTATAATTTTATTTTTGAACTGATCAACCTTACTAGTAGTTCAGTCAAAAATTGAATAAGATGAATATTTTGATTTCATTATTATGATGCTTACATATTATTTGCTATAATATTGAAGTGATAAGAAAATTACTGATTTAGTTGATAGTTATATTGTGATATTAAATGATTAGAGTTCAGTTAAGATGTGTATAATTTTATTTTTGAACTGATCAAGCTTACTAGTAGTTCAGTCAAAAATTGAATAAGATGAATATTTTGATTTCATTATTATGATGCTTACATATTTTTTGCTATAATATTGAAGTGATAAGAAAATTACTGATTCAGTTGATAGTTATTTGTTGCAATGAAAGAGTTTGCTTATTAATTTGATTCACTATTGGATTCTGCAAGAAATATTATTTCAATAACTGATATTACTCACTTTGTGTAGAGAATGTCTTGTCAATCCGATGATATCAAGTTGAGATTATGACAATAATCTGTTGATCACAAGTAGAGAATGTCTTGTCAATCTGATGATATCAAGTTGAGATTATGACAATAATCTGTTGATCACAAGTAGAGAATGTCTTGTCAATCTGATGATATCAAGTTGAGATTATGACAATAATCTGTTGATCACAAGTAGTTGATAATCTGAAACAAATTATAATAAAGTTACTAATCATAGATTTTCATTTAACAGAAACGTATGTCTGAGAACACCTCCATGGCTCCGCTACTGGAGGAGGCAGCCGCGCGGGATGATGATGATGATGAGGACTTCATCGCACTCATCAATAACCCATCACCAAAACCGTGGATGCCTCTCCGCGAGCTGGCGGAGGATGTTCCACATGCTATAATCTCAGTGCGGGAGGAAACGAACCATCATGGTAGAAGAATTATTTTGAAAATTAATATTGCATCTACGAAGAAAATCTCTGAGGTATACCTGCCTCAGAGATTTTCTTCAATAATTTCACCTGCTAAAGTTGTTAAATTTAATTCTAACTGTAAAAATTTAGGAATAGTAGTGAAGCATATAACCGCTACATGGAGCGATATTAAGATTGTTAAAATGTAACAATCTTATTCTCATAGCATGTAGCGGTTATATGCTTCACAAGTAGTATATAATGTAAATATTGTAGTGTTTGATAATAAATTGTAATATTGTTTTTAAAAAATTGTTCTTAATTCTCACCTGTTTGTTGTGTCAAAGAAGAAGAAGATGTAGAATAGTTCACGCAAGAATAGATCCTCTTGTAACTGAACACTCAATGAATGTAGAATAGTAATGCTCTTGTACAGTCAATGAGTGTTCGCTCACAAGAGAAGCTATTTTATAGTTGCTGCTGCGCGCGCACGCGCATGCCAGTCTTGACCTTGTTGCGAGATTCTCCTCCATCTGTTTGCGCTATACACTCACTATAGATATAGCAATCTATTTTTATCAGTATGCTTACAACACTTGAATGGAGAAGTTGTGCAATGAAGATAATCGTATGGAGAGTTTTATTTGTTCTTCTCTTTATAATATGTTGTGTGAATATGCTATTACTTTTCCATATTGCTTTGAAAAAATATGATTCAATGCAAAATGATAGTAAGAGAATATTGGAATCTATACAAAATGTACGAAATAAGATTAGGGATTTGGAAACACCTCAATTGATGCAGGAATCACTGCTAGTAAGAAATCATACATTATCTTATATCAAATCATGTGTCAATTCATCAGATGCTTCTCTCGATGTTAGTCTAAGACATTGGTATAGATTTATGATTGATGAACGTTCAATTCTTTGCAATTTCTACAAAACTTACAACATACTTAACAAGTGTGTTAATAAGACACATCATGATGATAGAAAATTGTATTCCCTATTGATTAAAACATACCAACTTTGTAGTAATATATAAAGCACATAGTGAGACAATTTCTTTGTCTCTCGATTGAGGTTAAGTGTTTGATTAATTAACCTCAGTCGATGTTCAACTATTGAGTTGAAAGGTAATGAAAAATGGTATGTAGAAGAAAGTTATCTTCTAGGAAACGAGGTAAAGGAATCTTGACTTCGGCTAGCAAAATTGTCAAAGGTATAGCGGGTACTGCGGGGGACATTACATCAACTATTATAAATAAATTAATAAACGCATCACCTGAAATTCACCTCCCGGGGGGGTACCAGTGGTGTGGGCCTGGCACCAAGGTTAATGAAAGGTTAAAGAGGGGGGATGAAGGCATAAATTCATTAGATAGAGCCTGTAAGGTACATGATATAGCATACACTCAAAATAGTGATAATAAGTCGCGTGCGATTGCAGACAGAGCTCTTGCAAACACAGCATGGGAAATATTCAAGAATCCAAAATCATCTCTAAGTGAAAGAGCACTTAGTTATCTTGTAACAAACGTGATGAAAGCTAAAGCAGCGTTTGGCGGTGGATTGAGAAAGAAGAAGAAGAAGAAGAGCACAGTGAAAACTCATAGCAGCTCGATAAGGAAAAAAGCTATTGCTCAGTTGAAACAGCATATTGCAGGTAGAGGTTACTATTTGAAACCGTACCCTCCAATCTCGAGAGGTGGTCGTATTTTGATTGGGCCCAACCCCACATCCTCCTCCTCACCATATGGTGTAAGTTTATTCCCAAAGAAAAAAAGAGTTAAAAAACGTAGAACGACAAAGAAGGTGAAAAAATGAATATCGATGGTGAATTGTCCAATCACGATCTAATAAAATGGTGTAAATTATTACAAATTCCCCTACGAGGTGTATACATGATAGATACATTACCTAATAAAATTCTAAAAAATGAGAATTGTATTGTTAATTTAGACACTCAATCCGGACATGGTACACACTGGGTTGGTTATAAGAAACGAGGATCAAATGTTTACTATTTTGATCCAATTGGTAATTTACAACCACCTTATGAATTGAATAAATATTGGAAAAAAGAAACAGGTGTAAATATCTTTTACAATGTTGAGCACATGCAACCATTACATACAATATATGTGGACACCTTATGCTCTTGTTTTTTGCGAACCAGTTGTAATCCAGTATTTGTACCGAAAACATATAAGATGGTTGTTATTACATTACGATCTAGATCAAGTGATCTCTATGAACATTTACAAGAAATTCTCGATTTGGATAAAAATAAAGAATGGGAAATTGGATTGATTAATTTCTGTACTTACAATAGCATTGCAAATGTTATAAAAGGTAAAAATTCTAGCTTCAAATATGGTGATAAATTAATTGATCTTGATACGGGTGCATATGAAGTTGATGACATTATATTAGCTTTAAAGAGTAAATTGAATAGTGACGAAAAGAAACTTAATATAAGAGCTAACACGAATACTATGAAGCTCGAAATTCGTTCTGATAAGCCTATTGACTTTACATCATCTACTTCAATAGGAAAAATGCTTGGTTTTGATAATGTTATATTACAACCGAATAAATGGTATTATTCTCAGCATTTAGTTAGCATAACAAATATTAACTCTATTGTAGTTGAGTGCAATATAGCCTGTGGGAGTTACTCCGATGGCAAACAGAAACATATTATATACGAGTTCTCACCTAGAGTACCTAGCGGGTATTTGATAAATGAAACGCCTAATCCGATAATCTATATGCCTTTAAACACACATAGAATTCAAAGCATTAATGTAAAGGTAACCGATCAAGAAGGATCGTTTATTGATTTCCGAGGAGATATAATTACAATTAGACTTCACATTCGTGAAAAACAAAGAACTTGAAATGGGATTCCTCGTTTTCAAACCTCGCACTAGCATTTGCTCACAGAAGCTCATTAGAGACTCGAACGTGATAGAGTCAACACCTAAAAAGCTACGTGCTATATCGGCGAAAAGCGCGAGAATATTGGAAAAGTTGGGATTTATAGTAGATTGGCGTCATGTACGGCGCATCAATTAGTGAAATTCTCGATGTTGAATCTCAACTCGAGTTCTATAATGATATTACTAAATTTCAGTTCCATACTCATACAGTATATTCGGGACAAGAAATTAAACCCTCAGATGAAGCTCGCATCCATGTGGCTTCTATGGATCAGTACAGCCTTCCATGCAAATCATTTATATTTATTGAGGGGGAGGTGAAGTGTACAAAACCAGCTGCGAAGGCTGGGGATGCTCCGATAGAAGCTAAGTATATATTATCCAGTAACCTCATAGGAAATCTCTTTGATGAAATTCGATATGAATTGGCTGGTCAACAAATTTCTAAATCAAGACTAATTGGATTAACATCAACAATTAAAGCTATACTAGTGAAAAATATGTTTGATAAGAACACATATCACTTGGCCGGGTTTGACAGAGCAGGATATACACTGAAAGATAATAAGTTTACATTCTGTGTACCTCTTAAATTAGTTTTACCATTTTTTGAAGACTTTCAAAGAATAATTTTAAACTTGAAACAAGAACTTGTATTATTAAGATCGCCAACAGATCTCAATTGCATCGAGTCTACAGAAGCAACAAACGTTAATATAAAAATAACGAAGCTTCAATGGAGAATTCCCTATATTACTTTAGAAGATCATGTGAGGTTGAAATTTTTGAGATTGCTCGATGCTGATACACCGCTGAAGCTGAGCTTTCGTCATTGGGAGATTTCAGAATTACCAAATTTACAAAATAGCACTGTTCATTCTTGGGCAGTAAAAACCGCATCCCATCTCGACACACCAAAGTATGTTGTTTTAGCGTTTCAAACAGATCGTAAGAATAAAATTAATAAATCAATCTCGGAATTTGATAGTTGTAATCTTCAAAATGCAAAGGTCTACTTGAACTCTGACTATTTTCCTTATGAAAACCTCCTTGGTAAACAAGAATTGATGTACCGTATGTTTTTGGATTTTCCCTCGGCGTACTATAACCATAGTATCAATACTGAGCTTGGAACAGAGATTGATTTTGACACATTTTGTACTAAAACACCCCTGATTGTAATTGACTGTTCACATCAATCTTCTCATTTGAAATCCTCCACAGATATTAGAATAGATATGGAATTTAAGGAAGCTGTACCTCCAAATACTTCCGCTTATTGCATTTTAATCAGTGATCGTATCATGGAGTACACTCCCCTTACTTCCATGGTGAAGGAAGTTCAGTAATTTCTCGATAGAGTACAAGCTATATAAGTATTGCATTTTTCAAATTTTACTCATTTGAGGTTTTAGCTTTGATCGGTTAACATCTAGAATGTCTTCTAATTCTGAGAAGAAAACACGCTCTATCGGGATACAGTGCGATCTTGATAAAGAAGACAGCATCTACTATGACTCAAGATGTAGTACGCCTATAATGTGTTATAATTCTGAGAAGAAAACACAATCTATTGACACGCAGTGTGATCTTGACACCGAACAAGACTTCTTCTACTATCACTCAAGATGTAGTACACCTAAACCACAGGAGGAGAATGGAGGAGGAGGAGGAGGAGGAGGAGGAGGAGGAGGAGGAGGAGAAAGGAGGACAAAGGAGGAGGACAAAACAGCACAAGAGGAGGAGGAATCCTCCTGTAAAAAATTTGCAACAGTCGACATGCATTGGTTCAAGGGAACTTCTAATCAAATTATCGTGAAAGAAATCGGAATCGTAGATCAGCTAAATAGCTTTGTTGTGTTACATTTCAAGTCGCCATTTGCAAAGTCGGAATTGAATGCTAAATTGCGTAAGCAAGTAACATGGGCTGAGAACAATTATCACAAAATACGCTGGGAAGATGGTAATTTTATTTATACAGACGAATTATTGATATCTTATCTTGAAGGATATGATAAAATCTACACAAAAGGTACAGAGAAAGCTAAGTTTCTTAGAAGGTTACACAAAAACGTATGTTGTTTACCGGATGAAATTGAGAAACCAAATTTCAACTACTTTACAAGTTCTTGGTGTTATAATGCCTGTGAAATTCATCATCGCAATCCGCACGGTCGATGTGCGTTATTCGCAGCGGTTCATTACAATACTTTGATAATGAAAAATATGGACTCATCTCCAAATTTCATGTGTGAAAACAATAGAATGCTTAGCATGAAAAAATGTCAATTCTATTCAAATACAGAAAAGAAAAACTTTGCAAGATATGGCTTTTTCTATAACGGAGAAGAAATTCAATGTGTTTATTGTAAGCAAGCATTGAAATATCATACTGCTCGTGTATGTTGTATTGGAGGGAAGGCACAGGAACCGTTTAATTTCTCTATATTAGTACCGACATATGTATAGTTTCTTCATTTGCTCATCATGGACCCGTGCAAGTGGATGCAAGCTGATAGTGAATTGGAAATGAGGTTAGAAGAGTGTATTGATTGGTATGACGCCTGTGAAATTGCAATTAAACATTCAACTCATGAAAATCATCATTTGGTGAAACAACTAAAAGACATTTTCTTAAACACAGTGAATTTGAACGATATAAATGATTATCTATGCTATTACAGACCTCATAAACTGTCTGTTAGTAAACTAATAAAAATTGAAGAGGAAGTGATGAACAATTGTAGTGAATTGTGTAAATAAATTTCTAGTGTATACTCGATTGTTTTCATTGTACCTACAATGTCTAAGTTTAATCCTTCAGTATTGCTTTGTTAGTTGAGCTGAAAAGATCTCACATGCGTTGAAGCTCAATGCAATAAGTGTGCAGATACAAGTAATTTCTTATCGCGTTTCACCTGTACATACACTCAACTGAAAAATATGGTTGATTGTTATAGCTTTTCAAAGTTCAAGAAACTATCTCGTCTCTTGATGACAATTTCATTCAATGAATTTGATCTAATTGCAAAGAATATTAAATTTTCAACGGGTGATGAGGTGAGTGATCTTGCATTAACAAAAACAGAAAATCTTCACTTTCCAATTCTATCTGAAATTTTTGAATTATTGGATGCATTAGAAACCGGTCATTTCCATTATGGTTGTTCAAATAATGATGAATCATTAGCTATTGTTAATAATTCTAATGATCTCTGGAAATGCTTATATGACATTGCCGATAAAAAATGTAAAAGATCATAGTTCGCTCTCTAGAGAGTTTAAAGATACATGTGTATTTGGAAACATTAAAAATATAACGTTCGTTGTGTGTACAACCCATTGTCAAGAACATGTTTCAGTTAAGTTCGTTTCACTTGAATCTGTCAGTAGATTGCCTCTCTCTCTCACACACATATCTCTCTCTACTATTAATCATCAAATAGACTATGACTAAATGTAATTGAGCATGACTAAATGTAATTAGCCATGACTATATTAACTAGAGCATGACAAGAGAGAGAGAGAGAGTATCATCTTCCTCTCCTTCTAACTAGAGCATGACAAGAGAGAGAGAGAGTATCATCTTCCTCTCCTTCTAACTAGAGCATGACAAGAGAGAGAGAGAGTATCATCTTCCTCTCCTTCTTCTTCTCCTTCTTCTTCTCCTTCTTCTTCCTCTTCTTCTTCTCCTTCTTCTTCTCCTTCTTCTTCCTCTTCTTCTTCTCCTTCTTCTTCTTTCTCAATCCACCGCCAAACGCTGCTTTAGCTTTCATCACGTTTGTTACAAGATAACTAAGTGCTCTTTCACTTAGAGATGATTTTGGATTCTTGAATATTTCCCATGCTGTGTTTGCAAGAGCTCTGTCTGCAATCGCTTGCGACTTATTATCACTATTTTGAGTGTATGCTATATCATGTACCTTACAGGCCCTATCTAATGATTTTATACCTTCATCCCCCCTCTTTAACCTTTCATTAACCTTGGTGCCAGGCCCACACCACTGGTACCCCCCCCCCCCCCCCCGGGAGGTGAATTTCAGGTGATGCGTTTATTAATTTATTTATAATAGTTGATGTAATGTCCCCTGCAGTACCCGCTATACCTTTGACAATTTTGCTAGCCGAACTCAAGATTCCTTTACCTTGTTTCCTAGAAGATAACTTTCTTCTACATACCATTTTTCATTACCTTTCAACTCAATAGTTGAACATTGACTGAGGTTGATTAATCAAACACTTAACCTCAATCAAGAGACAAAGAAATTGTCTCACTATGTGCTTTATATATTACTACAAAGTTGGTATGTTTTAATCAATAGGGAATACAATTTTCTATCATCATGATGTGTCTTATTAACACACTTGTTAAGTATGTTGTAAGTTTTGTAGAAATTGCAAATAATTGAACGTTCATCAATCATAAATCTATACCAATGTCTCAGAGTAACATCGAGAGAAGCATCTGATGAATTGACACATGATTTGATATAAGATAATGTATGATTTCTTACTAGCAGTGATTCCTGCATCAATTGAGGTGTTTCCAAATCCCTAATCTTATTTCGTACATTTTGTATAGATTCCAATATTCTCTTACTATCATTTTGCATTGAATCATATTTTTTCAAAGCAATATGGAAAAGTAATAGCATATTCACACAACATATTATAAAGAGAAGAACAAATAAAACTCTCCATACGATTATCTTCATTGCACAACTTCTCCATTCAACTGTTGTAAGCATACTGATGAAAATAGATTGCTATATCTATAGTGAGTGTATAGCGCAAACAGATGGAGGAGAATCTCGCAACAAGGTCAAGACTGGCATGTGCGTGCGCGCGCAGCAGCAACTATAAAATAGCTTCTCTTGTGAGCGAACACTCATTGACTGTACAAGAGCATTACTATTCTACATTCATTGAGTGTTCAGTTACAAGAGGATCTATTCTTGCGTGAACTATTCTACATCTTCTTCTTTGACACAACAAACAGGTGAGAATTAAGAACAATTTTTAAAAACAATATTACAATTTATTATCAAACACTACAATATTTACATTATATACTACTTGTGAAGCATATAACCGCTACATGCTATGAGAATAAGATTGTTACATTTTAACAATCTTAATATCGCTCCATGTAGCGGTTATATGCTTCACTACTATTCCTAAATTTTTACACTTCGAATTAAATTTAACAACTCTAGCAGGTGAAATTATTGAAGAAAATCTCTGAGGAAGGTATACCTCAGAGATTTTCTTCGTAGATGCAATATTAATTTTCAAAATAATTCTTCTACCATGATGGTTCGTTTCCTCCCGCACTGAGATTATAGCATGTGGAACATCCTCCGCCAGCTCGCGGAGAGGCATCCACGGTTTTGGTGATGGGTTATTGATGAGTGCGATGAAGTCCTCATCATCATCATCATCCCGCGCGGCTGCCTCCTCCAGTAGCGGAGCCATGGAGGTGTTCTCAGACATACGTTTCTGTTAAAATGAAAATCTATGATTAGTAACTTTATTATAATTTGTTTCAGATTATCAACTACTTGTGATCAACAGATTATTGTCATAATCTCAACTTGATATCATCAGATTGACAAGACATTCTCTACTTGTGATCAACAGATTATTGTCATAATCTCAACTTGATATCATCAGATTGACAAGACATTCTCTACTTGTGATCAACAGATTATTGTCATAATCTCAACTTGATATCATCGGATTGACAAGACATTCTCTACACAAAGTGAGTAATATCAGTTATTGAAATAATATTTCTTGCAGAATCCAATAGTGAATCAAATTAATAAGCAAACTCTTTCATTGCAACAAATAACTATCAACTGAATCAGTAATTTTCTTAACACATCACTTCAATATTATAGCAAAAAATATGTAAGCATCATAATAATGAAATCAAAATATTCATCTTATTCAATTTTTGACTGAACTACTAGTAAGGTTGATCAGTTCAAAAATAAAATTATACACATCTTAACTGAACTCTAATCATTTAATATCACAATATAACTATCAACTAAATCAGTAATTTTCTTATCACTTCAATATTATAGCAAATAATATTTAAGCATCATAATAATGAAATCAAAATATTCATCTTATTCAATTTTTGACTGAACTACTAGTAAGGTTGATCAGTTCAAAAATAAAATTATACACATCTTAACTGAACTCTAATCATTTAATATCACATTGTGCATTGTACAAAGACATCTATTGGAAATTAGTTTTTTCTCACTTATTAGATAGTAGCATGCATTCAACCTAATCACTTCAAATAATTATATTTCTTGATTTCATAAAACAATTTATGCTCAATTCAAATGAATATATCATATTCATGTAGTCGAATATACATCTTAACTGAACTCTAAAGTTTAATTAAGTTCCTATATTCGTTATCAAGAAATTGTCTTTCAAATCAGATTCATCAATAACTCCAATGTGAGTACATGTAATGTGAACATTGGAAATTAGTTTTTCTCAGTAAGAAATTTATCAGATACTAGCAAGCTTTTGGATGACAACATTATTTAAAATTATCTGTTCACATTACATGTTAATAATATTTGAAATAACTAACCTGTGAGGGTACGAAGTTGGTTTCTTCCTCCTCCTCCTCCAGAAATTGCAGTTTTCTCTTCCCCTGCTGCCTGTTGGTGGTAATTGTTGTTAGCGGCACTCGCTTCGGTGCCCATCCTAGATGAGATGGTGGTGTGTCTGGTATAATGAGCTCATCGCTGCTCATCCCTCTCTCCACGAAGACTCCACGTCTCTTCAGGGGCGACTCCTTGGGCTCGGATGCAGCAGGGGGAGCACCACTGGTAGAAGGAATCTTCTTCTTCCGCGCAGCTTGCGCTGCCCAGTAAGATGGGAATGATGGCTCTTGTTGAGGAGGTGTATCCGGAAGGATGTACTGCTCACGTGTGGACTCCATGATGATGATAGTGAGGATATGTGTGAAACGTGACTAGTGGTCGAATGAAGCTGCCAAATCCAATAACCACCGCTTATATACTCATTCGTTCCTCTCTCTCTCTGTTTTAGGATGAGTGAGAGATAGTGCATTTTCCCACTTGTCACATCCTTGACATACAAATGCATTCTTACACGTGCAGCAAGGTGCATTCAGAGAAAAAATATCAAATTCTCACTTCCACATATCTCGAATAACAATATTTCGAATGTAATCTCCTCATTAATTTTCATAATTAACATCACATGTTGACTTGCTAAATTTCTTCTCAATATTATTGTGATTTTCATTATGTTCGTTGATTTCACAGAGTTCGAGACTGCATAATCACTCCAGTCTTCGAGGAGGAAAGACGTGTGAAGAACTAGTGTAAGCAGAGAGAGAGAGAGAGAGACAGTACAGCACATCATTCATTGCATGTAAGTATGATACAATTCTTTATTTTTCTAATCATGATTTTTCAGAAGTTACTTCTTTCCTGATACTACTACTACAATGCACTTAGGAATCACTAATATCTCGATTACAACAGAGTGCATATTGTACAATATCCAGCTTGTTTTCCCACAGCATCTTCTTTTTCATCATTTGTCGTTTCTTTTCCATTATAGCTCATCTTTTTATATATACAAAATGGAACATGTATCACTTTTTCATAAGGATTTTCAATAATATATTTGCAATATACACATTGCAGATATGATTTCTCATGTAAAAAGTATCCATTTATTGCAAAATAGTCTGCTCTATTAATAAATACCGAGAGCTTGAATGGTTCTGGACGATGGAAAGTTAAAACTCGTTCTTCATATTGCCGTAGAATATTATTATCGAAATTCTCCTCTTCACATGAAATATTATCTTCTTTGCGCCATCCACAATTTGGACTACATCGTTCATGTTCCTTACTAGGATCGTCTGTTGCCAACCAATTTTCTAAATATACTGAACAAAACACGCATTGAACAACGTCAGGTGCTCGCACAAATTTAAAACCCTGTTTAGCCATATTTTGAGGTGACAACAGACTCGATTCTATATTCCATCGATTATCAA
Source organism: Nilaparvata lugens (assembly GCF_014356525.2). Taxonomy (NCBI): domain Eukaryota; kingdom Metazoa; phylum Arthropoda; class Insecta; order Hemiptera; family Delphacidae; genus Nilaparvata; species Nilaparvata lugens. The sequence continues at coordinate 5,528,703 of NC_052519.1, forward strand.
ATGTTAATAACCTCAATCGTTCGTGCATGAAAATCTGATCCTGTGAGAGCATTTTTTGCACTGTACTTGCAGCTTGTTAAATCACAACTGATTTTTAGATTAATGTTTACTTGTTTTTATATCTAATTCTGTGCCATAGTAATATATTCTTTGTTTGTTTTCAGTAACCCGCTAGTAGCAGAGATGGAGCATAGCAGAGAACACAGAGTTGGAGGGGTGAGTTCGCGAGCAATTCGCCATCGCATTTCCTTCGAAAACGTAGCACCTGACATTGAAAATGTGCTTCAAAACTCGAAAACTCGTGTTTTCAAGATAATAAGAGAACACGCTGCACGTTTCGAAGGAAATGTCAAATGGTTTTTAGTATTAAATGTATTATTGTATAAGATGGTAGTTTTAGAATCAGAGGAATCCGAAGCTGTTTCATCCATTGTGAATCTTCATAGCTACTCGGCCATAGGCATGAATGTCTTGGAGAGTTATGACGAATTGAATGAACAATTTATGTTAGCAGTTAGGAAAATTTTAAGTTCATTCGATAACTTTGTTCGATTTGGGAGTGGGTGGGTGTTGAAGAAGATCGACTCGCTTGATGTAAATGTGATTAGATATAATCCAATGTACACAAGCAGTTATATTCAAACACCCCAGTTCATCAACAATAAGAAATGTGTTATCAATATCAAAAATCTTTCTGATAAAAAGTGTTTTCTGTGGAGTGTTCTAGCCTATTTTCACCAGAAACCGAATAGGCAGACATTAACGGTGAAATATTTGAGCAAATTTGCTCACAGGCTGAACACTCGCGGAGTTAATTTCCCAACCACCGAACGCGACATAAAGAAATTTGAAATTCTCAATACAGACATCGCAATTCATGTTATCGCGTATGACAACAAAAAGTTTTTCCCCTATCGAACAAGCATATTCCGTACGCGTAAATACCAAATTAATCTTTTAATGTTGAAAGGCGATGCAGGAAAAACTCATTTTTGTTTAATTAACACCGCGAACGGGAAAAACGGATTGTCGCGTCTTCTTTCTCACCTTTCGAAAAATAATCGTCAAGTAGCTGTTTGTAATTTCTGTTTTCACAGATTTACATCAGACAAAACAGTAAACCGGGATGGGAAAGCAAATTTGATGAGACATCTAGAGCTTTGTTCAAAGTTCCAGTCTCAGAGAACTTCATACCCAAAACGTGGTGAGACAATCAAATTTAGAAAACTCGGTTCGACTTTGAAGAAAAAGTATACAATCTACGCGGATTTGGAAACATTTGTTGTGAATATGGATGATAATGAATCTGAGGATGTACCTATTACCAGAAGTTACACCAAGAAAACAGCGCGTCATATTCCATGCGGGTATTGTTTTGTTGTAATTGATGTGAATGGGGATATCGCGTACAGGCCAGTACTCTATAGATCGAGTAATATCAATGAAAAGATCATGGAGAAATTTCTCAAGGAAATAATCGAACTGAGCGATTTATTGAGTGCAGACATAAAATGTGAAATTCTGATGGAGCATTTAAGTGATCGTCAGCAACGCGAATTTCTAAACGCTGATAAGTGCGGCCTTTGCGATGAAGTTTTTACCGAAACAGACACAAAGGTACGCCATCATGCACATGAAAATGGAAAGTTTTTGTGTGCTGCTCATGTGTTGTGTAATTTAAATACTCGAACTGACGATACGATTAGCTGTTACTTCCATAATTTTAGCGGATTTGACAGTCATTTTATTCTAAAAGCTCTCGCAAAATGTAAAAAAGAAATTTCCTGTATCGCCAATACATCAGAAAGATTTTTGACATTGACAGTGGGAAAAATCAAGTTTTTAGATTCATATAAATTTATGAATGAATCTTTAGAAGTATTAGTGCGCAACTTGGTAGATAGTACAGATATGGAATCGAAGTTCAAACATCTGTTTTCAGTATTTAATGACCCCGATCTCGAACAAAGGCAACTATTGTTGAAAAAAGGAGTATATCCCTATTCATACATATCTTGCCCTGAAAAATTCGCTGAGACTTCTCTCCCTCCAATAGAATGTTTTTATAATGATCTTAACGATACACCCCTCTCCCCCAAAGAATATGAGCATGCACAAAGAGTGTTCTCAACATTCAAGTTGAAATCTCTCGGCGAGTATCATGATTTCTATCTGTGCCTAGACGTCATGCTATTAGTTGAGGTTTTTGAAGAAATGAGGTCAACGCTTTTTAGGTCATATGGCCTCGATGTGACTCATTTTCTTTCGCTTGCTCATTACACTTGGAATTGTATGTTAAAGTTCACCCGGGTTGAACTCCAATTGATTAGCGATCCTGATATACATCTATTGTTTGAATCAGGAATGCGCGGTGGTGTTTCGTTTATTGGCAAGCGTTATTGTGAAGCCAATAACAAACACATCCCTGACACATACGATCCCACAAAACCAAGTAACTATTTGCTTTATATAGATTGTAATTCTTTGTATACGCACTCTATGAATCAATTCTTACCTTATGGAAATTTCAAGTTCCTCTCAGAGGAAGAAATCCATGCTCTTGACTTTACAAATTTGGAGAGTGAATCAGAAACTGGTTATGTAATTGAATGTGATCTCAAGTACCCACAGGAGTTACATGATATGCATGCCAATTTCCCTCTTGCTCCACTTCATCAAATTCCTCCTAGTGAATTGTTCTCCGAGTACCAAACCAATGAGAACGGTCAAACTCTGACTAAAAAACTCATGAACACGCTTTTTGATCGAGAGAGGTACATTGTTCATTACATGAATTTGAAACTGTACCTTCAACTCGGATTGCAATTAACAAAGGTACATCGAGTCATTAGCTTTTCCCAATCGCCTTGGTTGAAGAACTACATTGAGTTCAATACCTGTAATAGGCAAGCCGCGAAAAATAAATTTGAAGTGTCCTTCTTTAAACAGATGAGTAACTTAATTTATGGGAAGTCATTACAGAATACTCGTCATCATTGTAATGTTCAAATTATCACAGACGCCAAGCGTCTAGATAAGTACATTTCAAATCCCCTATGTAAACGCTGGCAGATAATAAGTTCGGATGTGATTGCGGTTTTCTCGCGAAAGTTGGAACTAAAAATGAATAAGCCAATCTATTCAGGTTTCTGCATCCTGGATTTGAGTAAACTGCACATGTATGATTTTTTCTATTGTAAATTGCAAAAAATCATACCATGGCAACGCATCCAGCTCTGTATGACTGATACAGATAGCTTCCTCTTATCATTGGAGACACCCGACGTCTACCAACTGATAAGAGAAAATCTAGAATTGTTTGACACTTCAAATTACCCAGCTGAGCACGAATGCTTCTCCAATGAGAGGAATAAAGTTGTAGGGAATTTAAGGATGAGGCAGCTTCATTTCCTTTAAAATCTTTTCTGGGATTACGGGCGAAATTATATTCATATCTTGTAAATAATGAGAAGGAGGAAACTGTAAATAAGTGTGTAGCAAAAGGTGTGAAGACACATGTGAAAAATAGAAAACTTAGTTTTGACTTGTATAAGAAATGTTTGATTGAACGATGCCAACATATAGAAAAATGTAATATGTTGAGATCCTTCAATCATAACATGCATCAAATTGAATGCGCAAAGGTTTGTTTAAGCCCGTTCGATGACAAGCGCTTTATTGCAGAGAACGGAATCGATACATTACCATTCGGTCACTACAAAATAGCAAACTGATGGCACAGATCAGTGTGTGTGTAACGAGCTAGTGACCAACACATCGAATTCTGTTTCAAGCGTGTCTTCACACAAAGAAGAAGAAGAATGAGTAATATTAGAGCAAAATTAGCAGCAGAGCTTCACTCTGCTGCACGTGTAAATTACCCCACACGCAGATATGAGTTGAAGAATGAGAACGATTTATATCAATCAGATCTGATTGAGATGGGTAGCTTATCTAAATTCAATAAAGGATATCGTTATATTTTAGTTGTTATTAATTGTTTTACTAAGTACGCTTATTGTATACCTTTAAAGAATAAGACTGCACAAAGTGTTTATAATGCACTCGAACCCATTATTTGTAAGAATAGACATATGCGTTTTTTCCAGACAGATGGAGGGAAGGAGTATTTTAATAAGCATGTGAAAGATTTGTTAGATAAGTATAATATCAAGCATTATTCTGTTTTTACTGATAAGAAAGCTAGTATCGCTGAGAGATTTAATCGTACAATAAAATCAAAAATATATCGATCTTTAACTGAACGTGGGAGTAAAAACTGGGTTAATAACTTACAAAATATTGTAGATGATTATAACAATACAGTACACAGTAGCATTGGAATGCGACCTAAAGATGTAACTAAAAAACATCGTAAACGTGTTTTAGAATCACTAAACTCTGCATTTAATAGACGATTCAAATTAAAAGTGTTGAAACCAAAATATAAGCTAGGTGATATTGTGAGAATTTCTAAAAAGAAACAGATATTTGATAAAAAATATCTAATGAATTGGTCATCCGAATATTTCCGAATTGTGAGCATACATCCCACAAGACCTATCACTTACTCATTAGAAGATCTTAGTGGTGAGATAATACAGGGTAGGTTTTATCAAGAAGAAATTAAAAAAACACTTTTGAATGAATCTGAAAGAAATGTTTATTTGATAGAAAAAATATTGAGACAAGATAAGGATAAGTTGCTTGTGAAATGGATTGGATTTCCACAACCATCATTCATAAATCGAGAGAACTTATTAGAGTAAATAATAATTAGAGTAAGATCACATGGTATAATTTTATCGAATCACATTTGTTGTAAATAATTAGAGTAAGATCATATATGATGTAAATAATGTACATTATCTATCCACATTTGTTGTAAATAATTAGAGTAAGATCATAATTATGATGTAAATAATGTACATTATCTATCCACATCTGTTGTAATATTCTTTACATTGTGTGTGTTTTTTAAATAAAAACAACTTGAATTGAATGTTCGCTCTTTCATTTCTCATTTTTGTCATAGAGAAGTGCTAGTAGCATGTGGCACAAGGTGACTAGATGTTGAATGGGTGAGTACATCTAGTCACCTAGAAACGCTTCATTACCGAGTGAACCAGACACATGAAACAGTTCTGTTTGTATATCTCACTTTCTCAACATGAACAAACTCGACATTGTAAATTTCGATAAGTTAATTGCACAAGAGGAAAAGCCTGTATGGTGTAAGAATGGAACATTGATACCGCATAACGCTAGAATTCTCATTGTAGGCCGTCTGCATGTGGTAAAACGAATTTATTGTTCAACTTGATTTTTTCCAAAAATGGATTGAGATTTAAACATATTTATTTAAATACTAAAAGCCAATATCAAGATAAGTACTTGTTTTTAAGAAAAGTCTTTTCAAAAATGAAAGGTATTGAATTTCATGTCAATGATATTCCTGAGAGAATTCTCCACCCGAATAAAATGAAACAATTTTCTCTTGCCATATTCGATGATTTACAACTTAGTCACACACCTCAAATAAGAGATTATTTTACTATGGGTAGACATCGTAATATTGATACAGCATATTTAATTCAAAGTTATGGTGCAACACAAAAACATTTCACCAGAGATAATGCAAATATGATTGTTATATTCAAAATTGATCAATTATCACTCAAATTAATACATAGAGACTATGTGGGTGAAGATATTTGCTTCAGAGATTTCAGTAAATTGTGTTCAAATGTGTGGAATTCTAAGAAGCATAGTTTTCTTACTATTATGACCGAATGTACAGCTAATAGTGGAAAATATAGACAGGGTCTGGATAACTTTATTGACATTCAGTAGAGAGTGAGTAGCAGTGAAAGAATGAGGATGTCTCGTAGAAGACAAAACGCTAGTGTTGCTCTAATCGATAAGATTAAGAAATTGAGGAAAGTTATTAGAGATAAACATAGAAGCATTGTACATTTTGAAAAGCAATCTGACAATTACAGAGAAAAACTTTTTAAACCGATTATCACACCTTTAGTTGAAATGGGGAAAACTAAATCTTCTCTCCACTCTGATCAGAGTTTTATACCAAAAAAGGAGGAACAAGAAGAAGAAGAAGAAGAAGAAGAAGAAGACGAAAGTATGGAATTGGGAGAAAAACATGATGATGAAACAATAGAAGTTGCATCACCATCAGCAGCTGAAAAAGATCTAAGCATGAACGAATCAAGTATATTTAATTCAACTAGGCTTGAGAGTGATACAAGCGCTAACATAAAGAAGATAAAGAATCAAGTGCTTGCACAATATTTGTATACATTTCATAGTGAAAAATTGGATAACTCGATTCCTTATGGAATTTCCTACGATTCTGACCGAAAATTATATTTTATGGGTGAGATGGTTGTTAGCTTTGATAACTACTTCTTTTATATTGATAACGAAAAATTCCGAATTACACATGGACTATTAGAACTGTTATTTGCGCAAAGACCAAATTCATATCTCTTTGATGAAAAAGATCTAAATAAATACAAGAAGATTTTATCAATAACAAAAGTTCATTTGGATAGACGAGGATATGTGAAACGTAACAGTGGTGTAAAGTCTCGCTTAATTCAAATGCTGTTTCCTGTTAAAAAAACAAGTAAGAGAGGTTCTGGCTTATTGAAATTTGCAAAAAATACTTCTAGCAATAGAATTTACCAATATTATGACAACTATGACGAATTGGTTCAGAGACTTCATTTATTAAAATCATCAGAACTTGCTGGGCACTCAGCTCATGATGTTGAGATCGCATCAATTATAGAAGAATTGCGTGAAGGTAAAATTATTGTTTAGTTGCAGAATGAGCGTGCACAGATTCGGAGGTAAAAGCGAGAGAGTCGCCGCGAAGAAAGACATTGTATGGAATGGACCAGATCTTACCAGTTTTAGTGAGAGAATAATACAGGCAATTAATCAACAGGGTGTTAGTGAATCTCTGCATTCGTATTTAGATTCGCAATTATCTAATATAGTTAAGAATATTGGATTGAACAAGATCGAAAAGGAACACATCTTCAGTACATTACAACAGTTATCTGACAATATCGATAGGGGACTTAAAGAGAAATCTATCAATTTGGAGAATTCTCTTCATGATCTCAAATCAACAACAGAGATATTCAGATCACACTTGAATACGATCAACGATAATAAAGTTGACAAGAATTATTTGGATGAGAAATTGAAAGTTATCTCAGACAAGATTAAAGATTTGCAAGTATTAGATAGAAATTATCTGAATACCAGATTGAAACAGCTTAGCACAGAACTTTTTACTAGAGTAAATGAAACTCATTCATTATCTGTTGATAAGGAATATTTGGATAAAACTGTGCAGGCATTGAATAACATTGTTATAACAAAACAAGAGTTAGAAGATCGATTATCTGCAATGACTAATACGATAAAGACAAATCTTATGGAGGGGATTGAACAATTTGTTTCAAAAAACGATTTGAATACATTGCTAACTACGTTTAGCGAAACTTATGTATTGAAAAATGATCTGAGTAGTGAAATGCAAGCATTTATTAAGAAAGATGAATTACAAGCTACACTCAAATCAATTCGTGAGGAAATAGCAACTTCAATTAAAAATACAGAGAATGATGAAGTGACAAGATTACAATGTTCGGCTACATTCACCGATTATCTCACATTATTTATACACCGAATAGCATACCAAATAGTGCGAAATTATGCGAAAGTTAGTTTCCATATGAATTGGATTGAGGCGAAATCTCATAATTTGACAGAAGATCAAGTAGGTGATTTAATAACTGATAAGATGGGTTTAAGTATCTACGCCGATGTTCTAAAACCCTAAAGTTAGGATCATATCAATCTTTAACCGATTTTCACTATGCAAATTGCTTGGGAGAAATAGCTACATTCTATTTCAATGTTCACATGCATTTTTCCAAGCTGAAACAAGAGTATGTACGAAACGTGTTAATGCACGAATTTGAGATGAATTAGAACAGAGATGCATTCGTCCTTGTGAACTCTGCAAAAACGTGACGATACTCAAGTATTGAATTAGAGCGGAACTGCATTTGTCCTTGTAAGCTATGTGAACTGAAATTGCAAAACGTGACAATAGTGAAGTATTGAATTAGACCGCAACAGCATTCGTCCTTGTAAGCTCTCTGAAGTGAAATTTTGAAACATGTTAATCATCAGCCAAGAGCAGAATTGGTGCGTAATGATAACGCCCAAGGTTGTCTCACGCTAAGCAAACGTTGCTACATAGTGTTGTGAAAACTACAACAAGAAATGACAATGTTTTTCAGTTTGATAATATGTTAAGAATGTAAGATTTGGTGAGAATGATTTATATCAATATAGATTCAGAAAAAAACTTTGAATTCACTATTATTCTTCCAAAGAATATTCAACTATGCTTGCCACATAAAGAGTTTTGAAAAAGATGGGATTTGAATGTTACTACTGGACATATATTCTTGGAAGAATGATAAAATCTCATCTAGAATTTATGATAGTAAGAAGATCGTTTCACTTAAATCTCCCAGTGTTCGTTGTGTGTACAACTCGTTGTCAAGAACATGTTTCAGTTAAATCTGAGAGTAAGATATTCATTTCACAAGAGGTTCGTTTCACTTAAATCTGGCAGTGTTCGTTGTGTGTACAACCCATTGTCAAGAACATGTTTCAGTTAAGTTCGTTTCACTTGAATCTGTCAGTAGATTGCCTCTCTCTCTCACACATCTCTCTCTCTCTCTACTATTAATCATCAAATAGACTATGACTAAATGTAATTGAGCATGACTAAATGTAATTAGCCATGACTATATTAACTAGAGCATAACAAGAGAGAGAGAGAGTATCATCTTCCTCTCCTTCTTCTTCTCCTTCTTCTTTTCCTTCTTCTTCTCCTTCTTCTTCTCCTTCTTCTTCTCCTTCTTCTTCTCCTTCTTCTTCTCCTTCTTCTAGAGAGAGAGAGAGAGAGGTTCTTCTAAGGGGGCGGTTGAGGGGGCGGGAGAGGTGCGGGGGAAGGTAGGATGGGTGCGGTGGGAAGGGGGGAAGGTAGGATGGTTGCGGGGGGGGGAGGGGGTAAAAGTCGCAAAAAAGTCTCGCACCACCCGTAAATATCATCTACTTTTCCTCCGTTTTAGATCAATTTCATCCAGTTCTAGCTTACGCTTCTTGCCTGATAGCACTGAGATAGGAGACAAGGCTGTATCTCTTTAACAGGGTATGGGAGAAGCTTACAAGTTATGTTTGCTCGTTTTCTCAAGACTTGTGGTATCAAGTTACCTGTTGCTACAAGTCCCAACTCTCTACATAATTTATAGGTAGTAAATTGAAACTGAATGCAGAAATAACATAAGAAATTATTTTATTTCTATGTTGTGGGTCAGTGGGGAGCTTTAATTGTACTCCAGTCAATTTCTTGGTATTGCTATTTCCCCAGTAAACATATTGTAAGAGATTGTTAAAAACCAAACAACAGCTATTCTTCAAATTGTTTGTTAGTTTAGTCCACATTTTAGCTAAGGATACAGAAAATATAGGAGCATTTTGGAAATAATTCTTACTGTCATTTAAGAGTGACAAGCAATCTTGAATAGGGTCAAATTGATTAGAGCTATAGTTATTTCTAATGCTGTAGTTATAAATTGTCGCTTCCAAACGAGTTATACCATGCATTTTAGCCAAGTCAGAGGTAAAGGTTTCACATAATCTTGTATCTGCACAGGCAATAAAGTCTACAATATGGTTACCTAGCTGCTTATTTACACCAGGGCTTGTCATTTGACAAATAAACTTATTATAAATTTTTACTCTCACATTATTATTAACCCAAGTCAAGCAATCAATTCCAACAGTTCCATCATTATTCACAATTACATTATAGTCTTCTTTATATTCTCCTTGGAAACAAAAACAATGATTTGTAGTTAGAAAATCACACATTCCACTCTTGTTAAATATTCCACCAAAGTCCTGTGTTATGTCCAAGTCCAGAAGATAGAAGTGCTCCTTCCTCAGCTGCTCCAATAATCTCGGTAGTTCTTCTATCAATGTAGCAATGGGGACATCGGCAAGCTCTACTTTGTATGGTATCCCCACTGGTTCCTGGTATTTTTGTTTCACTTCGTTGTAATTGTCCTCCCCAAGCAGTTGTAGAATCTTCTTCGACATATCACTTCCACTGTCCAATAAGTATGGTAACTTTGCTTTAACTCCATGCTTAGCTGACACCATTTTGGAGAATTTTCCTCTCAAGTACAAATTGAATGATCCACACATCTCCTTTTTTAGAACAAAACGTCTTTTATCCAGTTCTTGACAGTCCTCCAAACCACAAACCTTTACCAGCATAATATTGTCACAAAAGGGTTCTGTTATAGGCACAAGATTTGATTCATCCTGCACTAACAGTTCTTCTCCAGCAGTGTAATCAATTTTCCCAATGTCTGTAATAAGGTTGTCATTGCACAGATTTTCTGTCAACAGCCACAAACCAAACCGCTCATTGGTAGGCTTTATTTTATTACCACAAAGCTGAGAGACACTAAACACTTTGGAAGAAGCCATGTTCACTGTTTCGCTGTTACTATCAAACTGAGCGAATGTCAATTATTCTGGAGTATTTATAGGGATACAGCTAAGGAGAAGGATACTGCGCATGCGCAATAATAACTAGATTTTGTGTGAAGGGAGTGTCTTCCAAGTTTTTCCAAACATCTGACAGAAACTTAAGTAATTCTATTCTAGGAAATGTATGACCATTGTAGCTTGTCATAACATTGAGTGTAATTACACAAATGTTCTCCCTCTCCTTCTCCGCATTCCTCTCTCATTTTTTCTTTCCTGCTAAACGAGTGGAGGAGGAGGACAAAGGAGAAGGAGGAGGACAAAGGAGGAGAACGGAAAATATATTTTTGTCCTCGGAGGGGAGGATTTTTGTCCTCGGAGCACAATTTTTGTCCTCGGAGGGGAGGAGGAAGATAATGGAGGACAAAGGAGGAGAAAGGAGGACAAAGGAGGAGGAAGAGGACAAAGGAGGAGGAAGAAGGACACAGCAAATCAAAGGTTAGTTGGTTATTTTATTGGTGTGTGCTCATAAGAGAGGGAGGTGGAGTGGGGGTCGCTGAAATTGCATCGCCGAAAGCATAGCAAGGTGATTTCTTACCTATATGAAGATTTTCAAAGAATAATTTTAAACTTGAAACAAGAGCTTGTATTATTGAGGTCGCCCTCAGACCTCAATTGCGTCGAGTCTGCAACCGGTACAGAGGTTAGTGTAAAAATTACTAAGCTCCAATGGCGGATGCCCTACATTACTTCAGAAGATCATATGCGATTGAAATTTTTGAGACTGCTCGATGCCGACACTCCACTGAAATTAAGTTTCCGCCATTGGGAAATTTGTGAATTACCAAATTTGCAAAATTCACTTGTTCATTCTTGGTCAGTACGCACGACATCGAATTTTGATACTCCAAAATATATTATAATTGCATTTCAAACTGATTGAAAGAATAAAATTAAAAAATCAATATCTAATTTTGACAGCTGTGATATTTATAATGTTAAAGTATATTTGAATAGTGAGTATTATCCATATGAAAATCTGCTAGGTAAGAAGGAAGTTTTATACCGGATGTTCCTGGATTTCGCGCCCTTGTATTATAATCATTCAATCAATAGCGAACTAGGAACAGAAATTGACTTTAAAACGTTTTGTGAATCAACACCGCTGATTGTTGTAGATTGTTCACACCAACCAAGTCATTTTAAATCATCGACAGATGTTTGTATTGAAATGGAATTTAATAGTGCAGTACCTGCAAATACTTCCGCTTATTGCGTTTTAATCAGTGATCGAGTGATGGAGTACACACCTCTGACGAGCATGGTGAAAGAAGTTCAGTAATTTTGTTGATAGAGTGCATCACTGCATGCAATATTATATATAAGGTGTGTACTGCGCCAAATGTAAGCCATTATCAGTTTTACCTTTGAACAGGAATCATCTGAGCAATGTCCTATTCTTTGTGTTCTGATATTTTGGAGAGTGAGAACAAAGCTCAAACTCGGACTGTTGGTATCCAGTGTGATCTCGATTCTGATATTTTGGAGAGTGAGAACAAAGCTCAAACTCAGTCAGTACTTTACGATATCGAATCTGATAGTTTCTATTATGAACCAAGGAGAAGCAGTACACCAATCCAGAAGTCGGGAGAGGAGGAGGAAGAGGAGGTGGAGGAGCAGAAACGTGAGGAGGAACAGATACGTGAAGAAGGACAGAAAGGAATGGACAAGCAGACGACTATGAAAATTGCTACGGTTAATCTTCATATAGGTAAGAAATCACCTTGCTATGCTTTCGGCGATGCAATTTCAGCGACCCCCACTCCTCCTCCCCCTATCACGTGACCTTGATTCCACCCATCACTGCTCTTAGCCTGGATGATGTCACATTAGATTACAACCTTCTCTGCACTCACATTTTCCACTATTTACAATACCTTAAATTAAATACAAAATACAACTCTTTCCTTATGTCTACTGGGGTTATGCTTTAGAACATCTAGCTTAATTCTAATTTTATAATTCAAATCAATGTTAGAGCTCTCAAATTCCTCCTCTAACCAATAGTTTGACACATACAATTCTTCCAGATTTTCAAACTGTAGAATATACCGAGTATTGTTTCTATTGTACACTTCTTTTATTGCAATAATGACTAACTCTATACCTTCTGGTAACTCTTCTAATCTTTTGCACTGTCCTACTTTTACTTTTCCTTTAATTTCCAGCATTGTGATGTTATTATACTGCTCCACTTCTGTCTGTGTGGAGGGAGTGTCTTCCAAGTTTCTCCATACATCTGACAGAAACTTAAGTGATTCTATTCTAGGAAATGTATGACCATTATAGCTTGTCATACCATTGACTGTAATTACACAAATTTTCTCTTCCCTTGGTAGGCAAATTATTTCTTTTTTGTCAGTGTAAGGGATTACAAAATAACCCACTTTCTTAAGGTCTTCTATTGCATTGTATGCATTAATAAAAACATTCTTATGGGAGCCCTTTACAAAGTAAACATTTTTCGAACCTTCCTTTTCTCCTAAAACACCTACATATGGAAATTTTCCTTTATTATTTACAGAAAATGCAGTCACATTGTACACTCCACTTAGATCAAAATTTCGCCAATGTGAATGGGAATATGGCTCAAGTTCCTCTCTCAAATTTTCTATTTCTTCCTCAAATTCTTCTAGCTGCTTATGCTGTTCCCTAAATGACTGTGTGGCTTCAAAAAACTCAATTTTCCTCCGTTTTAGATCAATTTCATCCAGTTCTAGCTTACGCTTCTTGCCTGATAGCACTGAGATAGGAGACAAGGGCTGTATCTCTTTAACAGGGTATGAGAGAAGCTTACAAGTTATGTTTGCTCGTTTTCTCAAGACTTGTGGTATCAAGTTACCTGTTGCTACAAGTCCCAACTCATCTAGGTCAATAACTTTGGATATGGTAGAGAAAACTGTGGTTGACTTGGATAAATATGTCTCACCACTCTTAATATAACACTTTTGTGAGAAACTGATATTATTTTTGTTTGATGGATCCTCAAAAATCTCCACATCTTGAATAGGGTCAAATTGATTAGAGCTATAGTTATTTCTAATGCTGTAGTTATAAATTGTCGCTTCCAAACGAGTTATACCATGCATTTTAGCCAAGTCAGAGGTAAAGGTTTCACATAATCTTGTATCTGCACAGGCAATAAAGTCTACAATATGGTTACCTAGCTGCTTATTTACACCAGGGCTTGTCATTTGACAAATAAACTTATTATAAATTTTTACTCTCACATTATTATTAACCCAAGTCAAGCAATCAATTCCAACAGTTCCATCATTATTCACAATTACATTATAGTCTTCTTTATATTCTCCTTGGAAACAAAAACAATGATTTGTAGTTAGAAAATCACACATTCCACTCTTGTTAAATATTCCACCAAAGTCCTGTGTTATGTCCAAGTCCAGAAGATAGAAGTGCTCCTTCCTCAGCTGCTCCAATAATCTCAGTAGTTCTTCTATCAATGTAGCAATGGGGACATCGGCAAGCTCTACTTTGTATGGTATCCCCACTGGTTCCTGGTATTTTTGTTTCACTTCGTTGTAATTGTCCTCCCCAAGCAGTTGTAGAATCTTCTTCGACATATCACTTCCACTGTCCAATAAGTATGGTAACTTTGCTTTAACTCCATGCTTAGCTGACACCATTTTGGAGAATTTTCCTCTCAAGTACAAATTGAATGATCCACACATCTCCTTTTTTAGAACAAAACGTCTTTTATCCAGTTCTTGACAGTCCTCCAAACCACAAACCTTTACCAGCATAATATTGTCACAAAAGGGTTCTGATATAGGCACAAGATTTGATTCATCCTGCACTAACAGTTCTTCTCCAGCAGTGTAATCAATTTTCCCAATGTCTGTAATAAGGTTGTCATTGCACAGATTTTCTGTCAACAGCCACAAACCAAACCGCTCATTGGTAGGCTTTATTTTATTACCACAAAGCTGAGAGACACTAAACACTTTGGAAGAAGCCATGTTCACTGTTTCGCTGTTACTATCAAACTGAGCGAATGTCAATTATTCTGGAGTATTTATAGGGATACAGCTAAGGAGAAGGATACTGCGCATGCGCAATAATAACTAGATTTTGTGTAAAGGGAGTGTCTTCCAAGTTTTTCCAAACATCTGACAGAAACTTAAGTAATTCTATTCTAGGAAATGTATGACCATTGTAGCTTGTCATAACATTGAGTGTAATTACACAAATGTTCTCCCTCCTTCTCCACATTCCTCTCTCATTTTTTCTTTCCTGCTAAACGAATGGAGGAGGAGGACAAAGGAGAAGGAGGAGGACAAAGGAGGAGAACGGAAAATATATTTTTGTCCTCAGAGGGGAGGATTTTTGTCCTCGGAGCACAATTTTTGTCCTCGGAGGGGAGGAGGAAGATAATGGAGGACAAAGGAGGAGAAAGGAGGACAAAGGAGGAGGAAGAGGACAAAGGAGGAGGAAGAAGGACACAGCAAATCAAAGGTTAGTTGGTTATTTTATTGGTGTGTGCTCATAAGAGAGGGAGGTGGAGTGGGGGTCGCTGAAATTGCATCGCCGAAAGCATAGCAAGGTGATTTCTTACCTATATGAAATGGCGAGTGCAATAAAAGCTAATATTATGGACGGTATTGAACAGTTCATTACAAAAGATGCTATTGCTATTCTAATTGATCAAATTGCAGAAAAGTATGCAACTAAAAATGATATTGGAGATTTTATTAAGAAAAACGAGATGGGAGTCGCTGTGAAAAGCGTTCGTGATGAAATAGCTGAGGCAATTAAAAATTCGGAAGAGGGTACTGTCATGAGACTGCAATGTTCGGCTCCATTCATTGACTATCTAAATTTATTCATTCACAGAATCGCCCTTGACATTGTATCCAAATACGCCCAGGTAAGTTTTCACATGAACTGGATTGAGGCCAAACAACATAACCTTTCCGAAAATCAGGTAGTGCAAATTATTATAGAAAAAATGGATTTAGCCAAATATAAAGACTTTATATTGGCCCCGAAAACATAAAATTTATAAAGAGCGGTAACCATTGTAACGCATAGCTGCAAGAACAAGATGATGGTTTCACTTTAACTGGCAGTAGCATACGGCCAATCAAAGGGGAGAACAGTCGAGAGCTGAGTGTTCTCTCCTTCACTCATCATTCATAACACAGAGATTGCTGCGCAGAGAGAAGCATATGGTTTCACTTAAATCTGGCAGTATATGAATGGCGGATTAAAAAGGAACTCAGTTACTTCACTGAGTTCTCTCTTCACATGGCTTTCGCAATAGAGGAAAAGCGGTAGATATGGCAACGTGCCAGGGGCGCGACTTGGGTGCAAGTCAGTCTGCTGCTTGTGTGAGAGAGAAACACATAGGAGACGTATCACAATTTCTCTCTCTCTATAACCTTG
This sequence comes from Nilaparvata lugens, assembly GCF_014356525.2. Taxonomy (NCBI): domain Eukaryota; kingdom Metazoa; phylum Arthropoda; class Insecta; order Hemiptera; family Delphacidae; genus Nilaparvata; species Nilaparvata lugens. Next base: position 5,544,780 of record NC_052519.1, read on the forward strand.
ACGCGTGCGCTGGATTTCACTACGTATCATCATTAGATAAGGAAAGTGTAGCATGCGTCGAATTCCATTAAGTTAATTGCAGGAGGTGTCATTTGGTTCTAATCGTTCGAGCTGATAAGACGAAAAAATGACTGGTTATTTTGATTGCACAAGTTTAAATGAATTCTCAATTGATGCAGACCAGCAAGTCAATTGGGGTTTTGATTGTTACCCTTTTGATTGGTTTAGAGTAAGAAGAGTTACATTTCCCGATAATGGAGAAATTCACATTAAAATTATTGATATTGATAGCGAAGGGGACTTTAAGCACACTATCAAATTGCCGAATGAGTATTCTCTAGTCTTAAACAAGCATAAGCTTGAAAGTTTTCTTTCTCGCTCGTGGGAACTTAATGTTAGCGGAAATAGAGTTTTCCTAAGAGAACTGTACAGTGATTGCAGGGATTGATGATTTGTCCACACCAAGTGATATAGGTCTGAGGATATCTATAGCCATTTTTGGATATGCTTGTTCATTCTCAATTTACTATAGATATTCTCGGAGAAACACTTTACAAAAAAAAAAACGCCTGCAGGTTTGTACAGCACATAGAAAATTTCAATATAAATTAATTTTTAAATTTTTCTTAACTGTCGGGTGGAAAGCAAACCAATTGAATTATTCAATTTGCAATCACTTTATAATTTTACAGTATAAGTTATTAGATGTAGTAATATGGATTCACTTTAATTGACAGTAGAGAATACAGATTCACTTTAATCTGTCAGTAGAAAGGGAAATTATTTTAATGATGGAAATGAAAAGTCTTTATATTCTACATAATTTTCAAGTTGCAATTTATTCATTTATATATTAATACATTAATATTTACAGATCTATCCTAATAATATTTCCTATCTACCTAATATTTACAACCTCTTCTGGAGATAATACATTAATATTTACAGATCTATCCTAATAATATTTCCTATCTACCTAATATTTACAACCTCTTCTGGAGATACGGTCAACCTGAAAAGATGAAAATTAATTATTTTTAAATCAGTTATTTGAATGGACACAGTAATATTAGTTTATGAGTCAGGAGTTCCTAACATCATATCATCACATGTTTAGTCTGATTGAACCACATCTGTAGATTATCAATAAATATTTAGGACATTTATATAATTATAGTAACATCACACTAAAATGCATATAGAAAATGCATACAAATCAATAAAAATGCACATAGAATCCATAAAAAATATTTAATCGAGCATTAGCGAGTTTTTACTCTCAATTCAAGGCCAAAGTCGTTGTCCGTCTGTGTGAATATCCAACAATAACTTTTGAAAGATTTGATCAATCAACTTCAAATTATGAACACATACTCTTCGACTCTTTACAGCTCAAGCTCGTTGGACAACAAAATTTACCGACTCCTTCGTCCTTTTTCAGGATATAACAAATATCATTGAAATTGCTCAAGAAAAACATTTGTTGTTATTCATCATTAAGCCAGCTGAAGAATTCATTGCATGCAATTACTACAGTTTTTCCATTCATTCATAACATCAGCTGAGGCTATTTGGGAGCTGTCACACAGACAGTCCTTCTTGGGCTGACACATGATTTCAGCTAATTTGCAACTTTTACATCAAAAAATTGATACTGATTGAGATATCAATGTGCGGTTTTCTCTTGGAACTCTGTATTGAAATCATGTATCACATGACCATCTTCTCATTTAAAAAAAAATGAATTTCGATTCATATGAGGGACAAAGATGTTGAAGCGACAGTGTAATTTTAGTCCAAATAGAATTCCCAAATGAAACCTCCTGTCAATTTGTACTTGTGAAAGAAATATTTAGCTGTTTTCATAATTTTTATTAACTCTGTATAATTAAAAGTTGCAGGTTTCAAATATTACAATACAACAGTTCATGAGCGAGTTCTCCAACCCAGGGTGTCACTAGTGCAGATTTGGTAAAAATTATGGATACAGCTAAATATTTCTTTCACAAGAATAATTATGACATTAGGATTCATCGGGGGTCCCATTTGAAATGAAAAATAACTATTCAAAATTTATTCTGTCCCTTCAACATTTTTGGCCCTCATATGAATCGTCGAAACTCATTTTTCCAAATGAGGAGGGTGTCATGTAATACATACAGACTTTTGAATATAAATCCGAGCACCCTTTTTAAAATTATTCAGTCACTAATAATAGATAAAAACTTCAAGAAGGGTATTCAAAATTATATTTTAAAATTACTCTGTCACTAATAATAATAATAACTTCAAAAAGGGTATTCAGATTTATATTTTAAAATTACTCAGTCACTAATAATAATAATAACTTCAAAAAGGGTATTCAGATTTATATTTTAAAATTACTCAGTCACTAATAACAAATAATACTGTAACTTCAAAAAGGGTACTCAGATTTATATTTATATTTATTTCAAATTTCCTAGGTGAACAAAGCATGATTGATTCTTTGGATATAATTCGAAATACCCAAGCAGCAAGGAAATGATTTGAAAGTGCTTGAAACTAATTGCCAGTGATTTAAAATTTGTCACCTCTTTTTAGGGCGAGTTAAATCATTTTAAAGTACTTTCAAATTACTTTAAATTCTCCATGAAATGTCATTGAAGACCAATGATTGAAAATGATTTATAAATTACCTCAAATGATTTAGTAAAGTACTTTAAAGTACTTTTCAATCATTTGAAGACCAATGATTGAAAATGATTTATAATTACTTAGAATGATCTGAATGAAGTACTTTGAAGTACTTTTCAATTACTTGAATACCAATGATTGAAAATGATTTATAAATTACCTCAAATGATTTAGTAAAGTACTTTTCAATCATTTGAAGACCAATGATTGAAAATGATTTATAAATTACTTAGAATGATTTGAATGAAGTACTTTGAAGAACTTTTCAATTACTTGAAGACCAATGATTGAAACTGATTTACGAATAATTTAGAATGATTGGAGTCAACTGATTTGAAGTACTTTGAAGTGATTTGATAGAGACAACTATAATTACTTTAAAATCATTTACAATAATTTCAAGTCATTGAATTTTTTTTCTCAGTTCTGATTGAAATCCATTGACAATCATTCGGAATCATTTGAATGGAATGATTTGGAAATGCTTGAAAATAATTTCCAATGATTTCTAATGAGTAATCCATATTTATAGTGAAAATTGAAAAACTTCAAATAAACTTTCGAGTATCCTCAACAGATCATGAAGTGTGAAGTATATCTCCATAATAATGTAGAAGGATCTTGTGGACCAATGTTTGGAAATGATTTATTGAACATTGAAAATTATTAAAGTCAAGTGATTGGAAATACTCTATAATCGTTTGGAAATTGATGACTGCATGATAATGATTTACAAATTGTTCAGAATTATTTGATTGAAGTAAATTACTTGAAAGTACTTTCCAATCATTCTATAATCGATTATTGAAACTGATTTATGAATGATTGGAGTAAAGTACTTGAAAGTACTTTCCAATCATTCTATAATCGATGATTGAAACTGATTTATGAATCATTTAGAATGATTGAAGTAAAGTACTTGAAAGTACTTTCCAATCATTGTATAATCGATGATTGAAAATGATTA
>NC_052519.1:5548522-5664848 GCF_014356525.2 Nilaparvata lugens
TCACGCGTTAAAAAAAAGTTTACAAAAGAAGTTAAAAAACATTAAAAAAATTAAATAATATTTTTATAAGCTATCAAGAGTTACAGTGTTAGTAAAGTGGATATATGTAGCTAAGAAACATCAAAAATCTGGTGTGGTACACTCACACAACTTTCCTTGCTCATATTTGAAACTATGATCAGACTTCTGTATATGTGTATATAATAATTGTTTTCAGAGTACTTTTTCCTTTGTGTGAACTGTGAAATTCTATGACTTTTTTAGTCGTCATTTTTTTAAAGTCGTCAAAACAGCTGTTCTACAGATGAAATAACTCGACTATGTGTTCTTTTTATGAACTGCGCTACCTACCTACCTCATGCATGAAAAGGAGGTTACTAAGTTTATTTCTCAAGGATGGGGTGGACCCCCCCATTAGTTTCCCAGAAAGAAGACTCATGCCAGTTCATAGAGCTGATAAATAACTATACAGGGGATGAATTTGAAAAAAATCGATCAAGTTATTTTTGAGAAAATCGAAAAAACATGATTTTTACTTTCCTTGCCCTACTACCATAGGTAAGGAGAGTATTGCTTTCCAAAAAAAAATTAAGGTACCCCAATTTCAAGTTTTCTATACGTTTCAAAGTCCCCTGAGTCCAAAAACATGATTTTTGGGTATTGGTCTGTGTGTGTGTATGTGTGTGTGTATGTGTGTATGTCTGTGAACACGATAACTCCATTCCTAATTAACCGATTGACTTGAAATTTCAAACTTAAGGTCCTTATACCCTGAGGACCCGACAATAAGAAATTCAATAAAATTCAATTCAAGATGGCGGAAAAAATGGCGGATAATTACTAAAAAACCATGTTTTTCACGTTTTTCTCAAAAATGGCTCTAACGATTTTCTTCAAATTCATACCATGGATAGCTATTTATAAGCCCTATCAACTGGCATAAGTCTCATTTCAGGGAAAATTTCAGGAGCTCCGTAATATTCTTGAGAAAAATGGCGGATAATGACTAAAAAGCCATGTTTTTCACGTTTTTCTCGAAAACGGCTCCAACGATTTTCTTCAAATTTATACCATGGATAGCTATTTATAAGTCCTATCAACTGACATGAGTCTTATTTATGAGAAAATTGCAGGAGCTCCGTAATATTCTTGAGAAAGATGACAGTTACTAAAAAATCATTTTTTTTCACGATTTTCTCAAAAACGGCTCTAACGAATTTTTTGAAATCCATACCCTGTATAGTTATTTATTAGCTCTATCAACTGACATGAGTCTTTTCCCTGGGGTACTAATGAGGGGTCCACCCAATCCTTGAGAAATGGACTTTGTAACCTCCTTCTTGTGCATGATTTAGTTTTTGTTTTTTAGTTTTTGTTTTAGATTTTAATTCTTAATTCTATTTCATAAGCCAAACATCGTTTAGAGGTTATTTTGAGGTTAGGTTTTCGAGATTTAAAAATAAACATAGATAGTTTACTTGACTAAAATTATATCCAAATTAAAATCCTATCATTTATAAATCAATTATTATTATTGCAAGTAATATAATTTCTTAGATAGGAAGATGAGCTCAAGTAGAACACCGAAGGTTATTAATAGAAATGTACACATAGCGGGAGTACTTACGCATTCCCAAAACCAAAATTCAAAAACACCAAAACCAAAAACCCCAGTTCCTCAAACTACTTTAGCCGAAAAAGTTGCTCAACTACAAAGTAGCCACACTAATTTAAAAAACCAATTAGAAGTAACTCTAAAAACGTCTGAGGAAGAAAGGTTAGGGATGGTAGAAGAAATTAAATCTTTGGAACTGATTATAAAATTACAAGATGAAGACCATAAAAAAGAAATACTAAATCTAAAAAATCAATGTAGTCTAATGTTGGAGGAAATAAAGAAACTGAAATCTAAATTTGATAATACTAAATGTATGATAGAACCTCCGTCCAAATGCAAAAAAATAGAATCTAACCTAAATGATGGGAAATGCTCTGAAAATGGTCGAAATAAAACGTACAGTGAGGTTTTGAAGACAGCAACCAAAAATATAGCTGAGGGAAATAAAGATAGGAAAGGGAGAGCTCTGCTACTGACGTCCAGTCATGGACGTGATTGCAGTGATCTCCTTGATAAAAGATTGAAAAATAGATTTGATGTCCAATGTTTTTTCAAGCCAAGTGCATCAATTAATGCAGTTGTAGAGTCAGCTAGGGAACAAACTAAAGACTTTGATGAAAATGACTATCTAATTGTACTGGGTGGTTCAAAAAATATAAATGAACCTAACTTGAATCATCTTCCTCAAGTAACAGAAAAAATCAAGGAAATTGTGCCACTCAGCAAAAAAAAACAAACTTACTAATAAGTACTATTCCTAATAGGTTTGATAGGCCAGAATTAAATGAAGCAATCAATTCGACAAACAAATCAATCCATAATACAATCAACAGCCTAAAAAATAAGAATTCTAAACAACTGGGGATTTGTTTTCTAAATGAAAGGCTGAAAAGACATAACGTCACTAATCATGGGTTGCATTTAAATCGATCTGGCAAAGTAATCTTTTGTAATAGATTGGCAGAGCTGATGAAAGCCGTTTGCAATCCTCTGGTTTAAAAACAGTCAAAAAAACAAATAACGATTTTTTAGTAAATTGGCTCAAAACAGGGAAAGGGAAATAGCTACAAATGCTAGAGATAGAGTAGCACAAGATGGTAAGGTTTTTAGTATTTATCAACAAAATATTCAGTATCTTCGCAACAAAATTGACAGATTAGAAGTATTTCTTAAACAGGAGGATCCTGACATTGTTATTTTCACAGAGCATGGCTTAAAAATAAAGGAAATAAATCAAGTTAGGATTCCAGGCTATTCACTGAGATCAGAATTTTGTAGAATAGCTCATAGAAGTGGTGGTGTATGTATATTCACTAGCAATGCTGAACATACCCAAACTTATGAACTGGATTTTGTTAAGAGATTTTCTGTTGAGATGGATTTAGAGGTGACGGGACTAAGGTTAAAAATTGATGATCGATTTGAGGTAGCAGTGTTAGGTCACCAAATGGAGACTGGCAAAAATTTTGTGAGCTGCTCCATACTCTTTTGGAAATTACAACCGCTCGTTTCACAAATGTTATAGTAGTAGGAGATTTCAATACCGATTTTGCCAGGCAGGATAAAATGACAGAGGATATTAGAGATATTATTAATATGAATAATTTAGAAATTAAGGTCCACAAATATACAAGAGTAACTGGAACTTCACAGACAATTATTGATAATATCCTCACAAATATAGAAGGTTGTAATGTCAGGTTAGGTAGCTCAGATCTATCAGATCATAACTATCAAATTTTAGATGTTAAGTTGCAGGGCCGGAATCCAAGCAGAAAAAAAAACTTTTGTGAAAGAAATTCAGCAATATGAGCTAGGAAATATAAATTGTTTGAAGCAGGAACTGCTTCAAGAAAATTGGAGTAGTGTTTATAACAGTTGTAACCTAAATTACAAATATAAGCAATTCATTGATACCGGTACTCTAAGATTTCACATTAGTGTATGCTGTCCAATAAAAAAGTCAAAGTAAAAAGTAAATTAAACAAAGTAGATGAATGGATAACTGAAGATATTCTTACTCAAAGAAATATTGTTAGGGGAGCTTAAGAGGAATTTAAATTAGTGAGGGATGTTCCAAGTGAAGTCAAATACAAATGTCTAAAGAAAAACTATGCAAAAGAAGTGAGGAAAGCTAAGTGTAAGAAAACAGCTGAAATATTAACAACTAGTACCAATTCTAACTCTGCTGTTTGGGAGGTAATTAATAGAAATAGGAGAGCAGCTCAAAAAGATACAGTTACTAATGTCCCTAGGATAATCGATGAACATGGAAATTATATGGATGATAGTATAGACATTTGTAACTTTTTCAATAAGTATTATCAACAGGTTGCATATAATCTCCAAAAGTCACTGAACACTAATACTTATAATACAACTACATTAAATGCTGAGCCAATTGAAAAGGTATTTAAATTTCATCCATTATCAAGAGATGAGTTGTCAAGAATAATAAAAAATTTGAATAACAAAAAAACAGTAGGATTGGATGGGGTCTCAAGCAAAATTTTAAAAGAATGTGAAAATGAATTACTGGACCCTTTATTGCATAGAATATTATTGGAAATACTAAAAACTGTAGGTGTGAATGGTATAGAACTAAAATGGTTTGAATCATATCTCATAGGTAGAAACCAGTGTGTTTAGCTTACCAAGGTGGATGGGAATGAAATAGTAAAAATTAAATCTCAAAAACTGGAGGTCCAGGCTGGAGTACCTCAAGGCTCAATTCTGGGTCCCTTACTGTTTCTGTTGTATGTGAACCAATTACCAAAAGAGTTAAAAGATCACAGAGCTCTGTTGTTTGCTGATGACACATCGCTTATCTTTAACAATTATTTATTAGATAGTCTAGAAATAAATGCTTTTACTGGAGTACAGTCAATTGTCCAATTCTTGAAGCAAAGGCAATTAACAATAAATAGTAAGAAATGTCAATTCCTACAATTCAAAAGTAAATATAATTCAGTAGATGATAGAGAAATAAATGTGTTTGTAAAGGAAAATGAATTAGACCAAGAAGAAAAAGTAGCATTCTTGGGAATTTTATTGGACAGGAAATTAACATGGCATCCTTACATTGAGAGGATATGTAATAAGATATATCATCTGGGGTAAATGTCCTGCGGCAGCTTGCTAGGCTGAATGATAAAAAACTACTGTTAACTGCTCACCATGGACTTATACTATCTCATATTAGGTATGCTATTTTAGTATGGGGTAATTCATCTCAACAGAATATGGACAGGGTGTTTAAGATTCAAAAGAAGGCACTCAGATGTATAGAGAAAGTGAATAGGTTAGACTCTTGTAGGCCTTTATTTAAAAAGCTTGGTCTATTAACTGTGCCATCTTTGTATATATATGAAGTTGTAATGCATGTGAAAACGAGTGGTGTGATCCAGAATTCAGATGTTCATGAGTATAATATGCGAAACAGAGCAGATTATCATATAATGGGTCACAATAGTAGGTTATTTGAACAAAAACCAGATTATATTGGTAGGAAATTTTATAACAAGCTACCTCAAATCTTGAAAAGTAATGATGATTTGAAGATTTTCAAAAAACAAATTAAAAAATATTTAGTTGATAGAGCTTTTTATAGTGTACAAGAATTCCTTTCAAACCTAAACTAGGTTGAACTACTTAGTGTTAGAATTATTATGTAATATTATGACTTGTCTTATACTCCATGACTGGAGTCTTTAGGACGTAATCTTGAAAAAAAAAAAAAAATGAGGTAGGTTGGTACACGGTTTTTACTTTTTCTTCTTCCATATACCGTGGGTAGGTAGAGCAGTTTATAAAAAGAACACAGTCATAGTCAAGATATTTCATCTGTAGAACAGCTGTTTTGACGAATTTCAAAAAAAAATCATCGAATTTCACAATTTACATAAAGGAAAAAGTACTCTGAAAACAATTGTATATACACATATACAGTAGTCTGATCGTAGTTGCAAATATGTTGCCGTCAATCGTCATTATGTTATTCCCCTAAATTATTCTCGTTTGATAATGAGGCTTATAGTTCAATGAGCAAGGAAAGTTGTGTGAGTGTACCACACCAGATTTTTTACTAATTATCCGCCATTTCTCTCAAGAATATTATGGAGCTCCTGAAATTTTCCCTGAAATGAGACTTATGCCAGTTGATAGGGCTTATAAATAGCTATCCATGGTATGAATTTGAAGAAAATCATTAGAGCCATTTTCGAGAAAAACGTGAAAAACATGGTTTTTTAGTAATTATCCGCCATTTTTTCCGCCATCTTGAATTGAATTTTATTGAATTTCTTATTGTCGGGTCCTCAGGGTATAAGGACCTTAAGTTTGAAATTTCAAGTCAATCGGTTAATTAGGAATGGAGTTATCGTGTTCACAGACATACACACACACACACACACACACACACACACACACACACACACACACACACACCACACACACACACACACACACACACACACACACACACACACACACACACAACACACACACACACACACAGACCAACACCCAAAAATCAAGTTTTTGGGCTCAGGGGTCCTTGAAACATATAGAAAACTTGAAATTAGGGTACCTTAATTTTTTTTGGAAAGCAATACTTTCCTTACCTATGGTAATAGGGCAAGGAAAGTAAAAAACTTTTATTATGTGAGAATAAGTGGTTCTTAGGTTGAACTTAAAGTCTGAAAAAGTGCCCAACTTGCTTAAACCTTAATCGATTCCTATGTTTATAGTAATATATATTACCTACTTTTCACAATAATTCATAAAATTAATGTATCAATCGAAAAAACCCAGTTATTGGCAGTGTATTTCTTGCCATAAATACATTAAAGTATGTTACATAAGTAATCATGCATGAGAACATAATCATTATAATAGAATTTATTGAATATTTGAACAAATTACCTATTAATATTTGAAAGTGGAAAAGTTTTAAATTAATTTTGATTAGATCCCAATAATTGCTAGACTAGCCTGTTATTCATTAAATTGATATGCTTATTTGAAGAGATAAAAAATAGAAAACAAATTACCTGTACAAATTTTATTTGTTCGATGTGTCACAATATTTCAGTTTATCTAAATCACCACGAAATTAATTAAAAATAAGCCAGTACACAAGAATAAATTAGCAACTTGTAAATGGATGAACGCAAAGAAGCGGCATGTTCGTTTTTGTTTATCAACAATGCAAGTATTACCAACTCAATAACAAATATATTTTATTCTAAGTGCATTGTGCCTAAAAAATACACGCGATAGAATTTTTATAATATATCATAATTTGTTCTTGATATAGTTATCAATATGTGACAGTTATATTCAAAATAAAATTAATGATATTCGAGCTTGACTCGAATGATAACAAAAGATAGCTTCTTGGAGCATTTTATCTCGTCACAAAAACAAAAACATTAAAATTGCTCGAGTTGAGGGAGACGGGTTTTAAGTTGATCGAGAGGTGTACTCTAAGTTGGTGCATGGCCAATAATTATTGGTACCGTACGGTACCTAATTGGCAATGGTTGGTGTGAATTCAAACTCGCATCAATACTAATGGTCCAGACAAGGAATCGTTATAGAGGGAATTTTAGAGCCGCAGTCTTGTTTAGGGTAAAACATATCAAATGTCCCCATCCCTTTCCCCTGTGCTAAGCGGGTGTGGGTGCTTCAAACTTCAAAGGTACCAGGTTTTGTTTCTCGCATATAACTCGGAGAGTATGTATTTTACGAACATGACTGTTTCATAAAAAAATAGAGCTTAAGTTGCATAATTTCATACAATATTCATCTCAACTTTTTTATATCTTCTATAATTCTCGAGATATCCGTTACGGTATTGAAGGGGTGACTTTTAAAAAAAACAAGTATTCCATCCAATTTTTTGCTCTTATAGCATTTTAAAAATCAATGGGGAAAATCGGTGGGTACCCACTCGGACGACAAACCACTTGGACGACATTGTAAACAAAGGTATTATACGTCATCACTAGGCACTCGGTCAACGTAGAACGTCATCATTTTATATATAGCATATACACTAGATCCGTGACGTTTTGAAGATTGATACTAGCGCTGCCTATAACATTCTTACCAGCTTTGTCTCTCTACATTTTTCTACTTCTTTCTATATTAAACTGAATTATTATCTTCAAAAACAAAGCAATGGGTTTCTTCCTTGTTGATCTTGAATTGCTGCTTGCTGGAACCGTTAAACCCAAAGCTTCGATGTGATATTTTATTAAAATTTCAAGTTGAAAATTGGCTTTCATAGTTTAGTAATATACTAAAAAACATTTTGGCTTTTTATGTGGTTAACATAACAACATAGTGCAATAAGGTAAGTCAGGGTTATTCATTTATTCCATTTATTGTATAAAACACTATGATCATAATACAATAAATTATGGGCTAAGCTCTAGCCGGTGTGCTCCCCCTGTTATCTCAGTTATTATTGAAGATAACGACTCAATTTTTTTTAATGAAAGAGGAAGACAAAATAAAGCGCGCTAGCATATTTTTATACCATTTGATTCAATTTTAATATTAGAAATAGCTGTTTCAAAACTAACCTTATTCTGAAGAAAGGACGATTATAAATTATAATGATTTGTATCAACTATTATTGAAGATATTATGGGACTCAATTTTTTAAATGAAAGAAGAAGAAAAAATATGTGTAGGTAACTGAATAACAATTCTAATCAATTAAATGGTATGATCATGCCAGCGGGCTGCTCGTGCGGCCAGGATGCACCACAACTCTGAGCTGATTGACCGGGCACCCAATAGGTGTAAAGCTGCCTGGGGTATCATCAGGGCCGCTGCGGGTGTACCAGCTCCTGGTGCTGTTCCGGTATCTGCGGATGATCTTCACGACGCGTGGACCAGCTCTATTCGCGGTATCTGCGAGGGGATCCGAGCTTCCCCTGTGGTGGCGGCGGATTTGCTCTCGGCTTCGGTTCGGCCCCCCGCTCTTCGGCTGTTGACCTGGCGCCGTATTACTTGTGATGATGTCACTCGAGTTGTGAACTGTTTGGGCAACTCGGTTAGTAAAGACATTTATGGTATGACCAGTGCTACTATTAGGGATGTATTAGCTCTTATTGTCTCTCCCCTGACTGTTTGTATTAATCTGTGTTTCCAGCAGTCTGTATTTCCTTCTCAACTTAAAATTTCTAAGACAGTGCCTGTCTTTAAGAAGGGTGATAGGCATGATCCTACTAACTATAGGCCTATCTCCATCCTGCCTATTATATCGAAGATTTTTGAAATTCTTATTGCTGAGCAACTCCTTGCTTATTGTGACCAGTGCGGCCTGTTTGCGACCACCCAGTTTGGTTTCAGGAAAAATAGATCCACCACTGATGCAGTAGATTCCTTGCTTTCCAAGATATTTGATTGCTTTGAGGCACGTGGACTTGCTGGGCTCACCTTGTGTGATCTCAGCAAGGCCTTTGATACAATGGATCATGCTATTCTCGTGGACAAGCTTAGGCGTTATGGTGTGGGACCGTCTCCTCTCAAACTGATTCAGGCCTACCTGGGGGGTCGCAGACAGGCGGTGCTGGCTAATGGATTTCTCTCTGAGATCAGGGATTGTGTTGACTGTGGAGTGCCTCAGGGCTCTGTCCTGGGGCCTCTGTTGTTTCTTATTTCAGTTAACGATATAGCTCAGGTGGATGGCAGGTGTGTTGTCTGTTATGCGGACGACACCACCTTCTTCAATGCTGGTCGTGAGATGGGAGGACTAAAGGCAGCTATGGTGGAGACTGGAGCATTTGCATCGGACTGGTTCTCTGCCAATCGCTTCCTCCTCAATGAAGACAAAACTCAGTCTATTGTGTTCAGTCTCAGAAATGGGAATGAATACAATTTTGCGCCTGTCAAACTGTTAGGGTTTACCCTTGACAGGAAGCTCTCATGGGGCGAGCACATTGAGACAGTTTGCGCCAGGTTGAGCAGAGTGGTTTTCCTGCTGAGGGGTCTCAAATACAGTGTGCCACCTCATTATCTCAAAATGTGATATTTTGGCTTTTTTCAGAGCGTGATTTTATATGGCCTCCCCCTCTGGGGTGGAGCCACAGATGTCGCCCGAGTCCTTCGTCTCCAGAAGAGGGCCCTGAGGATTATTTGTGGGGCTGGTAGATTAGCCCACTGTCGCCCACTCTTTATCAAAGAGAGGATCCTCACCGTCTTCTCCCTCTATGTTCTCCATACCCTTTGCAGAACACATGCGAACGTGGGGTTGCTCGTGACCCGACAGAGCTTCCACCCATATGAGACTAGGGGTAGACTCAGGCTGGATTTACCCTACCAGAGGCTGAGCAGAACTCGGACTGGTCTGGCTCATATGTCTATCAGCCTCTATAATAGGCTGCCTCTGTTGGCCAGGGATCTGCCTGCGGTGCGGTTTCGAGGGGCTCTGAGGAGCCTGCTGACGGATCACCCTCTGTACTCACTCCGTGAGTTCTGTATGTTGGAGAGCAGTGTGGTGAGTGCCTATTTTCGTATTTGATTTCTGCCTCTAGGCAGTTGTTTTACATTTTTGACGTGTCCCAGTGGGCTTCACTTTAGTGATCTCTTTTATGGACTTATTTAAATAAATACTAAAATTTAATGTTATTAATATTAACAGCAAATTTTGTATTTTGTCCAACCTATAATCATATCATGTTTTTACTACCACTAGCTCTATTGTAGAGTTATAGAGTTGCTGCTCTATTCTCTAAAGGTCACAAATTTGAAGCATGCTAAATAGAGTTGTCATCGGTTTTTAAAATTGCTCGATAAGAAAGATTCCGATTTCAACTTGTTCGATCAATGATTCAAGAGTTCAATATTTATTTTATTGTTTTTTTTATTGTTATTGTTTTACAAACTTCAATTTGATATATTTGAATTATAATTTGATCTACATTTTTTCCCATAATTGGAATACTTTTTTCTGAAAAAATTGGTAACCCCAATGGGTACTAAATTTGTGAAGTCTCATTTAGGTATTAATAATTAAAGTTTATTTATTTATTCAATCATTCAGAATTATACAACTTACAGAAAAGTACCACAGGCTAGCTTATGCTTAAAACGGTTCCAGTTATAATTTTCACTATCTTCAATTTTTTCAAAAAAAAATTCCAATTTTGGGAAAAAAATCATTTTGAACTAGAACTCAAATGTATCAAATTTGAAAAAAAAATATTCTAATTCCATCAAAGAGCTAACCATTACTGCTGACCACATTTTCTCCTGTATTTGATGCTATTGATGAAGTTGATAGGAAATCTGGAAAATATCAAAAATGTGCTGGTTGTTTGCCTAAAAAATGTTGAGATTATTTTTAAATGGAGCTATCCATTACTGCTGACCACATTTTCTCCTGTATCCAACGATATTGATGAAACCCTACCTACCAAAGTTTGATGTGACTATCAAACCTTAAGTGATGAAGACTGAGCAAGTCTGAGGATTGCTCAGTCTTTATCTGGTAAGGCTTTGTTATATTAGGTTGGAAAATGCTTGGTTAGAGGGGAGCTCAATGGTTGGGCTGGACTGCATTTTTTAGTTTGAGTTAGGCTTTGTTAGGTTGGGGATAATAAAAAACTCAGGTTACAAAGGTTTGGGTTGAAAAAGGTTAGGTTAGGAGAGTTTTGGTGAGAGGAGGTTAGGTTGGAAAGATTTTGCATAGAAAGGATTTGGTTAGGAAGTCTTAGCTTAGAAACACTTAGGTTGAGAAAATATCAGGTTGGGAAAAGCTTAGGTTAGGAGAAACTTTGGTTAGGAAACTGTTGGGTTGAGAAAAAATTAGGTTAGAAAAAGCTTTGGTTTGTGAAAGCTTAGGTTAGGAAAAGCTTAGGTTAGGAAAAGCTTTGGTTAGGAAAGCTTCGATTAGGAAATGCTTAGGTTAAAAAAATCACAAGTTAGGGAAAGCTTAGGTTGGGGAAAAATATTTGTTAGGAAAAGCTAAGGTTGGGAAAATCTAAGGTTAGGGAGAGCCTATGTTAGGAAAAGATGAGGTAAGGAAAAGCTCAGGTTAGGAGAAGCTAAAGTTAGGAAAAGCTTTGGTTTGGAAAAGCTTAGGTTGAGAAGAGCTTGGGTGAGGAATAAGCTTAGGTTGGGAAAAGCTTTGGTTAGGAAAGCTTAGGTTAGGAGAAGCTGAAGTTGGGAGAATCTAAGGTTGAGTAAAGCTTAGGTTAGGAAAAGCTTTGGTTAGTGAAAGCTTAGGTGAGGAGAAGCTTTGAGTTAGGAGGAACTTAGGTTAGGTGAAGTTAAGGTTAGGAAAAGCTTAGGTTGGGAAAAGCATGGGTTAGGAAAAGCTTTGGTTAGGAAAAGTTAAAATTGGGGAGAGCTTAGGTTAGGAGAAGCTTAGGTTAGGAGAATCTAAGATTAGGTGAAGCTTAGGTTAGGAAAAGCTTTGGTTAGTGAAAGCTCAGGTTAGGAGAAGCTTTGGGTTAGGAAAAGCTTTGATTAGGGAAAGCTTTGGTTAGTGTAAGCTTAGGTTAGGAAAAGCTTTGAGTTAGGAGAAACTTAGGTTAGGAGAAGCTTGGGTTAGGAGAAACTTAGGTTAGGAAACTGTTGGGTTGTGAAAAGATTAGGTTAGAGGAAGCTTAGGTTAGGAAAAGCTTTAGGGAAAGCTTTGGTTTGTAAAAGCTTAGGTTGGGAAAAGCCTTGGGTGGGGAAAGCTTTGGTTAGTGAAGGCTTAGTTGAGGAAAACCTTTGAGTTAGGAGGAACAAGGTTAGGAGAAGCTTAGGTTAGGAAAAGCTTAGGTTGGGAAAAGCTTTGGTTAGGAAAGCTTAGGTTAGGAGAAGCTGAAGTTGGGAGAATCTAAGGTTGAGTAAAGCTTAGGTTAGGAAAAGCTTTGGTTAGTGAAAGCTTAGGTGAGGAAAAGCTTTGAGTTAGGAGAAACTTAGGTTAGGTGAAGCTAAGGTTAGGAAAAGCTTAGGTTGGGAAAAGCATGGGTTAGGAAAAGCTTTGGTTAGGAAAAGTTAAAATTGGGGAGAGCTTAGGTTAGGAGAAGCTTAGGTTAGGAGAATCTAAGATTAGGTGAAGCTTAGGTTAGGAAAAGCTTTGGTTAGTGAAAGCTCAGGTTAGGAGAAGCTTAGGTTAGGAAAAGCTTTGATTAGGGAAAGCTTTGGTTAGTGTAAGCTTAGGTTAGGAAAAGCTTTGAGTTAGGAGAAACTTAGGTTAGGAGAAGCTTGGGTTAGGAGAAACTTAGGTTAGGAAACTGTTGGGTTGTGAAAAGATTAGGTTAGAGGAAGCTTAGGTTAGGAAAAGCTTTAGGGAAAGCTTTGGTTTGTAAAAGCTTAGGTTGGGAAAAGCCTTGGGTGGGGAAAGCTTTGGTTAGTGAAGGCTTAGTTGAGGAAAACCTTTGAGTTAGGAGGAACAAGGTTAGGAGAAGCTAAGGTTAGGAAAAGCTTAGGTTGGGAAAAGCTTTAGGTTAGGAAAACTCAAGTTAGGTGAAGCTAATTTAAGGAAAAGCTTAGGTTAGGAAAATCTCAGATTGGAAAAAGCTTAGTTTAGGAGAGATTTGGTCTTGGCCCAGGCTCAGTAAGCTTTGGTCATACTTGTTCAGGTTAGTAATTATTTGACTTGATTCAAGAGTTCTGTTGTGTATTTTTGAAAGAATAAGAACTCTCAGTAGAATTATTCCAATGATCTTTAATATTTTTTTTTTTTTTTTTTTAAGATTACGTCCTAAAGACTCCAGTCATGGAGTATAAGACAAGTCATGTTATTACATAATAACTCTAACACTAAGTAGTTCAACCTAGTTTAGGTTTGAAAGGAATTCTTGTACACTATAAAAAGCTTTATCAACTAAATATTTTTTCATTTGTTTTTTGAAAATCTTCAAATCATCATTACTTTTCAAGATTTGAGGTAGCTTGTTATAAAATTTCCTACCAATATAAACTGGTTTTTGTTCAAATAACCTACTATTGTGACCCATTATATGATAATCTGCTCTGTTTCGCGTATTATACTCATGAACATCTGAATTCTGGATCACACCACTCGTTTTCACATGCATTACAACTTCATATACATACAAAGATGGCACAGTTAATAGACCAAGCTTTTTAAATAAAGGCCTACAAGAGTCTAACCTATTCACTTTCTCTATACATCTGAGTGCCTTCTTTTGAATCTTAAACACTGTGAAATCTCAGCTGCTCATTAACTTGCTTCGCCATTTTTATCATCAAGGTGTGTCAATTTTGTACATTTCGTCTCACCACTTTGTCAGCATCGTTTCAGCAGCTGATTCAACCAGTCGACACCTCATTTGTATCGACCGCCAATTTCGCCACTGCCATCGATCAATCTATTTCTGCGTATATTTTATTGTATTTTTGTATCTATTCGACGTCAATGTATTTATTGGTTTATTTCATATATTTGCCAACGCTCAACATTCATCTCTACAAGATTTAGATTCATAATTTCGCATATGCATTCATGTGTTTCCGGTCACATACGTAGCACTTTTTTCCTATTTCCGCAAGTCACACACTCTCAATTCCGGCTTCAACAAGTCAACGTTGTCATGGGGTAGACTCCCTTTTTTCAAGTTAATTTAAACTTCCCAGTTATTCATAACAGTTCAAAAGTGTTTTCAATGGATTCATCAAGGAATACCGTCAACGCCAATACATCATTCATCGAATTTGTAAGACCAGTTCAGTAAATATTTCAACTTTAGGACTCAGTGCCTAACTCGCCATGCTTTCACATTCAATCACTTCAAACGTTTATTCTCAAGAACTCTCATCATTAATTATCAATTCAACATAAAGCATAGGCTCATACAATTATGAACTGTTATTTCAAACTGCAATTTTCATTAGTTTCAATGGTTTTGTAAGACTTGGTTCTGCAATCCTTCCATCTGGCTGACAACCAATTCGAGGCATTTCTGTCATATAGAATGCACTCAATCTACATTCAATCAATTCAACAATTAAATCCAATTTCAGCAACATATTGCTTTTCATCATAGGCTCTAGACATCAAGTTAGAGACCCTTCAACTAGTGTGTTCCAAAAACGATCCAAGCATCCCAACATACGTTGGACACTAGAGTCAGCCAGGTCATATATCTACAGCATAAAGATATATTTTGCAGTATTCAATTAATTAGCAACATATTTTCACCGTTGAACCAGCCAATTCACGGTTACATTCATGCAGTTAGTTCACATAACCTAACTTGCCCACTCGTACTTAGCCATCCAACCTGCACATGTAGAATTGAACTTTCATCAATTGTCTTCATTCATCAAGGAATACCGTCAACGCCAATACATCATTCATCGAATTTGTAAGACCAGTTCAGTAAATATTTCAACTTTAGGACTCAGTGCCTAACTCGCCATGCTTTCACATTCAATCACTTCAAACGTTTATTCTCAAGAACTCTCATCATTAATTATCAATTCAACATAAAGCATAGGCTCATACAATTATGAACTGTTATTTCAAACTGCAATTTTCATTAGTTTCAATGGTTTTGTAAGACTTGGTTCTGCAATCCTTCCATCTGGCTGACAACCAATTCGAGGCATTTCTGTCATATAGAATGCACTCAATCTACATTCAATCAATTCAACAATTAAATCCAACTTCAGCAACATATTGCTTTTCATCATAGGCTCTAGACATCAAGTTAGAGACCCTTCAACTAGTGTGTTCCAAAAACGATCCAAGCATCCCAACATACGTTGGACACTAGAGTCAGCCAGGTCATATATCTACAGCATAAAGATATATTTTGCAGTATTTTATTAATTAGCAACATATTTTCACCGTTGAACCAGCCAATTCACGGTTACATTCATGCAGTTAGTTCACATAACCTAACTTGCCCACTCGTACTTAGCCATCCAACATGCACATGTAGAATTGAACTTTCATCAATTGTCTTCATTCATCGTGGATTAGAGTCAGAACATTCATTACACCCAGTGAATTAGTCATTGTGCACCAAGTTCATAAACTGTTCGGTCAAAAACATTCAGTTCGTGCGTCATCGTCCAAATTCGTCATAGTTCAACCACGATTCGGTTCAGCCACTCATCATTCGACTCCAAGAGGTCTTCATCCGCGCCCAATGACGTTGGATTCAGCCAAGCAGAGCCAGTACGGGGGCACGGCCGCATTTGGGACAGACCAGCTCTTCCCTCACCAGGTTTTATTTCAGATACGTAAATTTCAATTGATTTAACAATCTTATTCATGGTCCCTTTTCTCAGAGGCATTTATTAATTCATATTTTATGGTAGCTCCCATTTATTTGCAGCATAATTTTTACATGACAGTGTTCATAAACACTTGTACATTTTTCTTACTTCAACGATTATTATTATTCATAATTCTAACTGAGGTTAGGTCATACAACTATCAGCATATGAAATATAATATCAGAGTCAATTACGCATTGCTCTACCACTGGATATTATATGGCACCTTCAACATTTTTGTACATTATTTACTAAAACTTAATAAGGCGGTTTCAACTGTCCTCACAGTCATCTTACAGGGCATCCCTAGTTGTTGTTTCTGTACCTTCCACCAAGCATTATTGGTTGTGAAGGCTTTATTAATTATTGATTCACTGACATCTCATAAGATTCAGGTTTCCATCTCACATATGAGACTTTTTGTAACATCAAGTTGCCAACATTCAATTTTGTATACCTTATCTAATCATTAGTTATTAGGTCAAGTACATTTTTCACAGTTATTCATTTATTGTGTTTTGCAAAGATTATTCATGAAACTTTATGAAAGGTTATCATTCTATTCAAAATTTCATTTATCTCAATTCAATTATTATTCAAAAATTATTTAATATTTCAAGTTGTGATACTTATTTCAATTTCAATCATTCCAGTAGCAATTTTGGAAGCGCACTTATTATCATTATTCTAATTATTCATGCAATTATTCATAGTATTAAGTTGTATTCTTATTACTCAAATCAAATCAAGTTCAAACCTCACAGGTCAATTCCTACATTTCTACATTATTCTTATATCTATGGAAATAGGTCAATTCATTAAATACAAGCGGTTTCGAGTGTTCAATTCATGTATTCAGATTTTTATCAACATTTGTACTGCAATTAATCTTAAGCATTGCACAAAGCAATTCAATAAATGTCAATTGCATCATACATTCTTACATTAATTCATACTTTAAGATCCTACTACTTGCTTAAAAGTATTTTCAACACAACAGCAAATAAACACATTTATTTGTCTGTCATTCAGCGTCCTGAGCTGTTTTCACTTCATTCACAGATACATTATTGTATTCTGTCACACCAGAGAGAACGAGAACCAGCGCACTCAAGTGGCTGTTTCTCCGCATTGAATTTATGCGATTCTGGACCGACATTGTCTAACCTAGACAGTATACATCTACAGTATTCATTATCTACAGTCCACTATCTTACAATTCGGAGTTACGCCCGAATTAGGCCCAGATATCTCATAATTTCATGGTCCTCCTCAGCCAGATCAAGCTGGTGACATTTGGGTAACCCTCAAAATTTGCAAATATCAAAATTCAAGCCCTCTGAGTATTCAGGATAATATTACCCACCAGGCAGGCGTATATAGCGCCCACATTTCATATATTGTGTCTAGCATAAGTGAACTTAGCACTATCATAACCATAGTTTTTGTATATTTCCAGAAGGAATTCATTCGCCACGGCAGACAGACCATACCGCTATTGTAAGGGCGCCACGCAGCTGCCATACCTGACCGAACCTTTGTGCAAGTGTTACCAAGACAGTGCTGTGTTACAAGGTTGAAGGTGGAGCTACGTGCGTTCATGCGAATCAATCTGTCCGTGAGCTATATCTGTATCATTTATATTGTGTCACATTTTCTGATTATTGTGTTCATATACTTAATTAAGTATTTTTCAATCAATTATCTCAAACCGCTTTAGGCAGGTAAAGTTCAATTGCATGCGCTTCATTTGAATATTTTTTCAAACAATTATTATCATTATTATTGAATTTTTATCAAACATATTTATTATTCAATCAAGCGTGATATCGCTCATATACTCAATCAAGCATCACATTGCTCATATACAATTCTTACGTTATTCAATCAAACTCATTCAATTTAATAATTTCTTCTAATTGTTATTTTTGTACGAATCAAGATGTCAGTCAATCGTGACTCATCATCTGACTTAGAGTCAGGTGATTTCCAGGGCTTTTCAGACCCTCCTCCATCAGCGCCTAACTCAGAAGGTGCTCATGCAAATGTCACACAGCCAGCAGCTGTTAGTGCATCCACTTCAACTCAAGTAGCTTCAGCTACCACTAGTGTTCTTGATTCTATTCATGCTCAATTAGAGTTTATCATTCAACAAGGAGTCATTACTAATTTTGACTCGCATGAGAGCTACTTTGCTGCCCTTGATTTCAAATCTGAAATTCAAGCTCTGAAAGATGACTTTCATTCAAGTATCAAAAAACTCAATCAAGAGGGTCAATTCCCTGATGTCAAACTGTGCCATACAATTAGAACTAAGTTTTCACTTATTAATTCTAAAATCAACACTGCCATCTATGAATTTGAATTACATCATAAGGATGCTGCTATGAATTCGCACATACCAGCACATCAACGTTCCATGTTGTCACAACCAGTCCATGCTAGACTGCCCGACATTCCTCTGCCTCACTTTGATGGCAATTTCAATGAATGGCTTCATTTCAAGGCCACTTTCACTAGCCTCATCATTAATAATCAATCTTTGGATAACACATTAAGGTATTATTATTTGCGTCAAGCACTTCATGGGGAAGCACTCACCCGTACCGCCAATTCGCCCTCAGGGGATTTCAAACTAGCTTGGGAATTACTTACTCAAAGGTATGACAATGCTTTACTTATAGCTGAAAATCATATTCTAGCTATTTTCAACCCTCCCAAACTTGAATCTCGTTCAGCCTCATCTTGGAGAGCTTTCATTGATAATCAAAAAACAAACATTTCAGCGCTGCAATCATTGACGCTTGACTTATCAGTTCAAGATATTATTTTCATCCATGT
This sequence comes from Nilaparvata lugens, assembly GCF_014356525.2. Lineage (NCBI taxonomy): Eukaryota > Metazoa > Arthropoda > Insecta > Hemiptera > Delphacidae > Nilaparvata > Nilaparvata lugens. Next base: position 5,567,241 of record NC_052519.1, read on the forward strand.
CACTATCTCTCGTTTCGACAATTCAACACTTAGAGACTGGGAAAGGTTCCTCTCTATGAAATCAAAACTCACACTTGACAATTTGTGGGAATTTTTGGAGACTCAACATAAGGTAGCACAAGCCTTATCTCACACCAGCGCATCAATTACTCAAACGAGTTCTCGCACTACGGCCGCAAGCGCCAATCAACCCAGCACCAGCAAACCTACTTTTCAGCAGAAGTCAGGTTATTCGAATTTCACAACAACCAGCACTCCCAATGTGTTTAATAGGTCTACGAATTGTACATTTTGTAGCGGTAATTCGCATAATATTTTCACATGTCAATCGCTCATCAAGATTCCACTTGCAGAACGAGCATCCACAGTGCGGCAGAAAAACCTCTGTCTGAACTGCGTTTATCCTTGGAACAAATCTCACAGCTGTCGTGGTAGTTGCAAAACTTGCGGTAAGGCTCATCATACAATGCTTCATGGGTCAAACTTCAACTTCAAGGCGTCCAACTACGCTGTTACATCCAACTACGCGCGCAATCGTGCACAGAGTTCCTCGCCAAAGGTCAGCAGGAAACAATATTGTGAGTACAACACTCATTCTAATTCTCGTCACTCATCACCTTCGCCGCAGCCGAAGTCGTCGCAGCCAGCGCGCACACAGCGTCAAGCACAGCATGCCACATCCAGCGCACCTCCAGCGCATACCTCGCTCAACTCAGTCGAGCAGTGTTTTATTTCTCGCTCACCCAGTCCAAGGGAGCGCACAGCCCATCTCAAGTCGGTCGACCATTCATCAGCCTCGTCATCCACTAGGCCACATTCCGCACAGTTACATTCTAGTCATCATTATGACAGCTCAGCTGTGTCTCGCTCTCATACTCCAGCGAATCAACCTAGCTCGAGTCAACCACCTCAGCAGTCTTCAAACTCTGGTCGTCAAACGGTTAGCTATGCTAATAGCGCCCCTCAATTCAAATCAACTCATGGTCCAAAGGCTTGCATCATGCCTACTGTCCAACTTTTGGTTTTCAATGCTCATCACCAAGCGGTGCCATGTCGTGCATTGCTTGACAGCGGCTCTGATAGTTGCTTCATTTCACGTGAACTTGCATCACGTTTGCAGTTGCCATCAACCTGTACAGGGAGTATGGTTCATACTGTCTCAGGTAGCAATTCTACCATTCTCAACGTTTCTTCATTGGACATCTATTCAACAGATCGTACTTGGTCGCAGCGCATCGACTGCATCATAACAGAAAACATTACTCCAAGCAAACCTCCTCCAGGAGTTGACTTATCCACATTCAACATTCCAAACAACATCAAACTCGCTGATCCCACTTTCTACCAATTGACAGGTGTGGACATTTTACTTAACGTTGCCATCTACGCGGCACTTGATCAAGCAGGTCGCATTCAGCTTTCTGATAGCTGCATCCTACAAAACACACGACTAGGTTGGGTTGTGTGGGGCTCGATTCCCATCTCTCGTCCAATTGATGCAGAACCCATCTCAAATTTTGTTTCATCAGAAGTATCAACTGCTCAAATCTCTCATCAACTCGAAAAATTTTGGAAAACTGAAGAAATTGACATTCAATCCAGCACGCCCACAGAGGAAGTTCACATTGAGCAACACTTCATTCAAAACATACAGCGCTTACCTGATGGTCGCTTTTCAGTCGCTTTGCCCAAAAAGGACTCGTTTCACACTCTCGGTTCATCTCGTAATCAAACACTTCATCGTTTCTATTCATTAGAAAAACGTTTCTCATCAAATTCAGATTTAAAACAGCAGTACGTTGCTTTTATGGAAGAGTATCTTGCTCTTGGTCATATGTCACTCGCTCCACCTTCACTCCCACAGGAGAGTTGTTATCACATACCACATCATCCAGTTTTTCGCCCTGATTCCACAACTACTAAACTTAGAGTTGTTTTTGATGCATCAGCCAAAACTACTTCTGGCGTTTCACTCAATGAAGTTTTGCATATAGGTCCAACAGTCCAATCAGAACTGTTTGATACTGTCCTACGCTTTCGTACTCATCAAGTAGCTTTCATTGCTGACATTGCCAAAATGTATCGTCAAATTTTAGTTCATGAGGAAGATAGAAATTATCAACGCATTTTCTGGAGGTCAAATGAATCACAACCTGTTCAAGAATATTTTCTGAACACGGTCACATACGGAACATCATCAGCGCCCTATCTAGCGACACGCACACTCAATCATCTTGCTGACATTGATTGTTCACCGGATTCAGCAGTTTTCAACACCATCAAATCAGACTTCTACGTTGACGACCTCATAAGCGGATGTTCTTCTCTTCCAGAAGCAATCGAGTTAGCTCATCAATTACGCACCACTCTCAATAATGGTCAACTTGAACTCAGAAAATGGTTGTCCAATTCGCCGGAACTTATGGCTACAATTCCATCTCATCTCGTCGAGACAGTTCATTCCAAACCCTTGTCTGATTCAAATGACAGTGTGGTCAAGGCACTTGGTCTCATCTGGGATTCCAAGGCTGATCAACTCGCAATTTCAACCAACGTTTCCAGCATCATTCATAAATCATCATTCACCAAACGAGAATTATTGTCATGCGTCTCAAGCATTTTTGATCCACTTGGATTAATTTCACCAGTCATCATTTTGCCTAAAATCCTACTTCAAAAGTTGTGGCTTCATAAACTTGATTGGGATCAAAAACTTCCCGCTGAACTTCTAGCTGAGTGGTTAAGCATTCTTCAAGAATTGCCTAATATTTCCAACATCACCATTCCACGTTGTGTTCTACCATCAGACACAAACGCCACCTACGAACTTCATGCATTCTCAGATGCCAGCAACACAGCATACGGCGCTTGTCTTTACGTCCGTAGTTCATCATCCAGCGGTATTCAAACTAGATTATTCACGTCCAAATCTCGAGTAGCTTCAATCAAACCACTCCTTTCAATTCCTCGCTTAGAACTTCAAGCTGCATTCTTATCAACCAAATTAGTTGTCAAATCTATTCAAGCATCTAAAATCAAATTTTCTAAGGTGGTCATGTGGACCGATTCCAAAATTGTTTGCGATTGGCTCAAAACATTGCCAAACAGGGCAGATGTTTTTGTTTCAACTAGAGTTTCAACTAATCAAAACTTAACCGCTGATTTCACCTGGAAGCACGTTACTTCAAAATCCAATCCAGCTGATCTTGTCTCAAGAGGCTGCACACCTACTGCACTAATTCAGAATCCACTTTGGTGGAACGGACCTTCATGGTTATCACAACCTGATTCAATATGGAATGAAATTTCATCCAACTTGGCAGTTTTGAAACCAATCTCATCTCACGCTACAAGCGTCACCCTATCAGTTTTATCAGCACTCATCAAAAGGCTTTCAGATTATCATCGAATCATACGAGCCACTGCATACGTTTTACGCTTCATTCATAATTGTCGCAATCGTCATCAACCACTAAATTTCAATTTAGGAGCTCTTTCAGTCGAAGAAACTCAAGCAGCAGAACTCAAGGTTCTTCAAATTGTTCAAGCCGAATCATTTGCTGACGAAATTCGCTTGCTCAAGCAAGGCAAAGAAGTGCCCGCATCAAGCTCATTAAAAGCTTTTTCACCATTTATTCACACGGATTCGCTACTACGTGTAGGAGGCCGATTGCAACAATCCAATCTCCCATTTGATTACAAACATCAAATTTTGCTTCCATCCAAACATCACTTCACTCGCGCACTCATCATGTGCTATCACCGCAGAGTTCATCACGATGGAGTCCAATCAACGATGACTGCATTACGCCAACGTTATTGGATCATTTCAACACGCCGCACAGTCAAATCTGTTGTCAAGTCATGTGTCATTTGCTTTCGCTTCTCCAAATTCCGTTCGGAGCAAATTATGGGTCAGTTACCTCCCGTCAGAATTCAGGCCGACTTCCCATTCTTCAATTCAGGAATCGATTATGCAGGTCCCTTCAGTCTTCTCATGGGTACCAAAAAGTCTCGCATCTTCACCAAGGCTTATCTAGCCATTTTTGTGTGCATGGTTACTAAGGCAGTCCATGTCGAAGTGGTCTCCGAGCTCACATCCAAGGCTTTCATTGCCGCGCTCATCAGATTTTCATCTCGTCGTGGGATTCCTCACTCAATATACTCAGACAACGCAACCACATTTGTTGGCGCAAACAACGAACTACAAGAATTGCATCAATTTCTCGTATCAGAGAAAACACAAAAGGACATCTACAACTATACATCAGTGCTCAACATTAATTGGCATTTCATACCTCCACGCGCACCGTCGTTCGGTGGTTTATGGGTAAACGCAGTCAAAAACTTCAAAAAAATATTCAAGGTGGTCACATTCGACAAAACATTCAACTTTGAAGAGATGTCAACATTCTCAGCTCAAATTGAGGCAATCCTCAATTCGCGCCCTCTAGTTCCACTTTCGGAAGACCCTCAAGATCTTCACTACATATCACCAGGTCATTTCTTGATCGGTCGCCCACTCACAGCGCTACCATTTCTCAACCCACCCACCACCCATCAAGACAACAGATCTCGTTGGAAGATTCTGCAAAACGTCACTCAAGATCTCTGGGACAGATGGTCTAAAGAGTATCTCGTCACATTACAACGCAAAAACAAATGGCTTTCAACACAAGACAACGTCACAGTTGACACAATGGTCTTACTAAAAGACATTGGTTCAGTACCTTCATCATGGCGCCTAGCCAGAGTTGTAGACACCCACCCAGGAAAGGATGGGAAAGTCAGAGTCGTCACCGTACAGACCACCACTGGTCGTTTCAAACGTGCTATTTCAAGCATCGTACCTCTTCCTTCATTCGAAGAAGAAGCTTAGTTCATCGTTGTTTTACATTCGTCAACTTGTACAGTTTTTATTGTCATTATCTTGCATCCAGTTTTTTGTTTGGTGTTCGTTTCTTTGCATCATCGCATTCGCAGCTGTTCTTTCACATATTTCATTTTACGGCCTTATTCTACCTTGGTTTCAAGGCGAATAGTCCTTCGTGGGGGCAGAATGTGAAATCTCAGCTGCTCATTAACTTGCTTCGCCATTTTTATCGTCAAGGTGTGTCAATTTTGTACATTTCGTCTCACCACTTTGTCAGCATCGTTTCAGCAGCTGATTCAACCAGTCGACACCTCATTTGTATCGACCGCCAATTTCGCCACTGCCATCGATCAATCTATTTCTGCGTATATTTTATTGTATTTTTGTATCTATTCGACGTCAATGTATTTATTGGTTTATTTCACATATTTGCCAACGCTCAACATTCATCTATACAAGATTTAGATTCATAATTTCGCATATGCATTCATGTGTTTCCGGTCACATACGTAGCACTTTTTTTCCTATTTCCGCAAGTCACACACTCTCAATTCCGGCTTCAACAAGTCAACGTTGTCATGGGGTAGACTCCCTTTTTTCAAGTTAATTTAAACTTCCCAGTTATTCATAACAGTTCAAAAGTGTTTTCAATGGATTCATCAAGGAATACCGTCAACGCCAATACATCATTCATCGAATTTGTAAGACCAGTTCAGTAAATATTTCAACTTTAGGACTCAGTGCCTAACTCGCCATGCTTTCACATTCAATCACTTCAAACGTTTATTCTCAAGAACTCTCATCATTAATTATCAATTCAACATAAAGCATAGGCTCATACAATTATGAACTGTTATTTCAAACTGCAATTTTCATTAGTTTCAATGGTTTTGTAAGACTTGGTTCTGCAATCCTTCCATCTGGCTGACAACCAATTCGAGGCATTTCTGTCATATAGAATGCACTCAATCTACATTCAATCAATTCAACAATTAAATCCAATTTCAGCAACATATTGCTTTTCATCATAGGCTCTAGACATCAAGTTAGAGACCCTTCAACTAGTGTGTTCCAAAAACGATCCAAGCATCCCAACATACGTTGGACACTAGAGTCAGCCAGGTCATATATCTACAGCATAAAGATATATTTTGCAGTATTCAATTAATTAGCAACATATTTTCACCGTTGAACCAGCCAATTCACGGTTACATTCATGCAGTTAGTTCACATAACCTAACTTGCCCACTCGTACTTAGCCATCCAACCTGCACATGTAGAATTGAACTTTCATCAATTGTCTTCATTCATCGTGGATTAGAGTCAGAACATTCATTACACCCAGTGAATTAGTCATTGTGCACCAAGTTCATAAACTGTTCGGTCAAAAACATTCAGTTCGTGCGTCATCGTCCAAATTCGTCATAGTTCAACCACGATTCGGTCCAGCCACTCATCATTCGACTCCAAGAGGTCTTCATCCGCGCCCAATGACGTTGGATTCAGCCAAGCAGAGCCAGTACGGGGGTACGGCCGCATTTGGGACAGACCAGCTCTTCCCTCACCAGGTTTTATTTCAGATACGTAAATTTCAATTGATTTAACAATCTTATTCATGGTCCCTTTTCTCAGAGGCATTTATTAATTCATATTTTATGGTAGCTCCCATTTATTTGCAGCATAATTTTTACATGACAGTGTTCATAAACACTTGTACATTTTTCTTACTTCAACGATTATTATTATTCATAATTCTAACTGAGGTTAGGTCATACAACTATCAGCATATGAAATATAATATCAGAGTCAATTACGCATTGCTCTACCACTGGATATTATATGGCACCTTCAACATTTTTGTACATTATTTACTAAAACTTAATAAGGCGGTTTCAACTATCCTCTCAATGTAAGGATGCCATGTTAATTTCCTGTCCAATAAAATTCCCAAGAATGCTACTTTTTCTTCTTGGTCTAATTCATTTTCCTCTACAAACACATTTATTTCTCTATCATCTACTGAATTATATTTACTTTTGAATTGTAGGAATTGACATTTCTTACTATTTATTGTTAATTGCCTTTGCTTCAAGAATTGAACAATCGACTGTACTCCAGTAAAAGCATTTATTTCTAGACTATCTAATAAATAATTGTTAAAGATAAGCGATGTGTCATCAGCAAACAACAGAGCTCTGTGATCTTTTAACTCTTTTGGTAATTGGTTCACATACAACAGAAACAGTAAGGGACCCAGAATTGAGCCTTGAGGTACTCCAGCCTGGACCTCCAGTTTTTGAGATTTAATTTTCACTATTTCATTCCCATCCACCTTGGTAAGCTCAACACACTGTTTTCTACCTATGAGATATGATTCAAACCATTTTAGTTCTATACCATTCACACCTACAGTTTTTAGTATCTCCAATAATATTCTATGGTTCACACAATCAAAAGCTTTGGATAAATCAAGAAATATTGCGGCTGCCTTCTCACCTGAATCTATTATATCTATTATTCTTTCAACAAGGGATACTATTGCAGTCTTAGTAGATTTCCCTTTCTGGAACCCATGCTGTTCATCACATATGAAATTAATTTCTTCCAGGTGCATCAATAACCTATTTAAAACTACTCTTTCAAAAATTTTACTTATTACATTTAGAATACTAATGGGTCTATAATTTTCAACTCTTTCAGAATCACCGCTCTTGAAAATTGGCAAAATTTTTCCTTGTTTCAGATCATCAGGGAAAATACCCTGCTCTAGTGAAGTATTAAGGAGATGCAATAAAGGGTCCAGTAATTCATTTTCACATTCTTTTAAAATTTTGCTTGAGACCCCATCCAATCCTACTGTTTTTTTGTTATTCAAATTTTGTATTATTCTTGACAACTCATCTCTTGATAATGGATGAAATTTAAATACCTTTTCAATTGGCTCAGCATTTAATGTAGTTGTATTATAAGTATTAGTGTTCAGTGACTTTTGGAGATTATATGCAACCTGTTGATAATATTTATTGAAAAAGTTACAAATGTCTATACTATCATCCATATAATTTCCATGTTCATCGATTATCCTAGGGACATTAGTAACTGTATCTTTTTGAGCTGCTCTCCTATTTCTATTAATTACCTCCCAAACAGCAGAGTTAAAATTGGTACTAGTTGTTAATATTTCAGCTGTTTTCTTACACTTAGCTTTCCTCACTTCTTTGGCATAGATTTTCTTTAGACATTTGTATTTGACCTCACTCGGAACATCCCTCACTAATTTAAATTCCTCATAAGCTTCCCTAACAATATTTCTTTGAGTAAGAATATCTCCAGTTATCCATTCATCTACTTTGTTTAATTTACTTTTTACTTTGACTTTTTTTATCGGACAGCATACACTAATGTGAAATCTTAGAGTATCAATGAATTGCTTATATTTGTAATTTAGGTTACAACTGTTATAAACACTACTCCAATTTTCTTGAAGCAGTTCCTGCTTCAAACAATTTATATTTCCTAGCTCATATTGCTGAATTTCTTTCACAAAAGTTTTTTTTCTGCTTGGATTCTGGCCCTGCAACTTAACATCTAAAATTTGATAGTTATGATCTGATAGATCTGAGCTACCTAACCTGACATTACAACCTTCTATATTTGTGAGGATATTATCAATAATTGTCTGTGAAGTTCGAGTTACTCTTGTATATTCGTGGACCTTAATTTCTAAATTATTCATATTAATAATATCTCTAATATCCTCTGTCATTTTATCCTGCCTGGCAAAATCCTAACTTGCCTGGATTCCTAACTTGATTTATTTCCTTTATTTTCAAGCCATGCTCTGTGAAAATAACAATGTCAGGATCCTCCTGATTGAGAAATACTTCTAATCTGTCAATTTTGTTGCGAAGATACTGAATATTTTGATGATAAATACTAAAAACCTTACCATCTTGTGCTACTCTGAACAAATTGATCAGAGCAAAACAAATTGATCTGAACAAATTAATCTGAACAATTGTTTTTTTGCTGAGTGGCACAATTTCCTTGATTTTTTCTGTTACTTGAGGAAGATGATTCAAGTTAGGTTCATTTATATTATTTGAGCCACCCAGTACAATTAGATAGTCATTTTCATCAAAGTCTTTAGTTTGTTCCTTAGCTGACTCTACAACTGCATTAATTGATGCACTTGGCTTGAAAAAACATTGGACATCAAATTTATGTTTTAATCTTTTATCAAGGAGATCACTGCAATCACGTCCATGACTGGACGTCAGTAGCAGAACTCTCCCTTTCCTATCTTTATTTCCCTCAGCTATATTTTTGGTTGCTGTCTTCAAAACCTCACTGTACGTTTTATTTCGACCATTTTCAGAGCATTTCCCATCATTTAGGTTAGATTCTATTTTTTTGCATTTGGATGGAGGTTCTATCATACATTTAGTATTATCAAATTTAGATTTTAGTTTCTTTATTTCCTCCGACATTAGACTACATTGATTTTTTAGATTTAGTATTTCTTTTTTATGGTCTTCATCTTGTAATTTTATAATCAGTTCCAAAGATTTAATTTCTTCTACCATCCCTAACCTTTCTTCCTCAGACGTTTTTAGAGTTACTTCTAATTGGTTTTTTAAATTAGTGTGGCTACTTTGTAGTTGAGCAACTTTTTCGGCTAAAGTAGTTTGAAGAACTGGGGTTTTTGGTTTTGGCGTTTTTGAATTTTGGTTTTGGGAACGCGTAAGTACTCCCGCTATGTTTACATTTCTATTATTAACCTTCAGTGTTCTACTTGAGCTCATCTTCTTATCTAAGAAATTATATTACTTGCAATAATAATAATTGATTTATAAATGATAGGATTTTAATTTGGTTATAATTTTAGTCAAGTGAACTATCTATGTTTATTTTTAAATCTCGAAAACCTAACCTCAAACTAACCTCTAAACGGTGTTTGGCTTATTAAAATAGAATTAAGAATTAAAATCTGAAACAAAATGATAAAACGTGATCAAGAAACAATTAATAATGAAATAAACACATAATTTGTACTCATCCGTGACTATTTATAACACAAAATCTTCCAAAACCCAGGAGCGAAATTATGTAGGATTGTCATTCACAACCTCTCAAGGTCACCCCTATAAGGGGGAACCCCAACTGTTCGATGGGAGAGCCGATCGACAGTAAACAGAGATGGCCTTGAAGTTCCTAGCGTTCCACAATTCCACTATGAATACTTTGAAGTAATGCGCATGCGCTGGATCGACCAATAGAATTTACACGCGCGACTAGCCATTACATTTCAAAATTGCTAATACTTTGAAGTAATGCGCGTGCGCTGGATCGACCAATAGAATTTACATGCGTGACTAGCCACTACATTTTAAAGCCTAGGTTTCTCTTGACGTAATCACGCAAAAGTCTGCTGCAGCTATTGCTAGGGAAGTGTTTTCTCTGACTTCACGCGCGCAATCTCTGTAATTCCCTCTGCGTCGCGCACTCAAGAATTTTACTTGTAATTCAATTGTTCCAAAAAATAATAATGCTAATAGGTTTCAACTTGATTCAAATCAAATCATTTATTTGCCTTACAACAAATACATATTCAAAACGAATAGAAGAGAATACATAATTTTATAAACAAAAGTATAAAATAATAAAACAGAAAGTAAGCATAAATAATACCAAAATCATAATTAGATACTTTTCATTAACTGTTTTGATCAATTTTTCATAATTTTTACTTCAGTTCTTGAACTTGAATTTTTTCTAGGGGAGAGGAATAAACAATTTTCCCAAATATTCAGGGATGTATCTCCCCTGTTAACGATGGAAATTAGGCTACCCCCATTTATCATAACCGGGAAATTTTAAGGGTAGAAGAAGCTGCTGGTGCATTGTTTAAGGATATGAACTACTATAGGTGGCCATACTTGTCTTCTCAACCACATACTTGAAACTCAATAAAATATGATCAACTCTGAAAAAATATAAGCTACATTGAATTTCTTCAAAATAATAGATGGTGAAAAGTAACAAAATTGACTCAATTTAAAGTGCTATCTTTTTATTTTCATGCTATCTCAGTCCATATATATACTAGACCATTCACTGTCTAGCTTATAATTTCATAATTATCATTGTGCTATTCTCTCATCTCCTAGATATTTGTTCGACTCATACAATATAAAGAAAGCTAACTAAGTAGTTGCTGAATTGGCCACGAAATAAATGTAGGTCTCATTTCGCTGGGGGGGGGGGATACATCCTCATATCCCCCCTGGATATGCCACTGACACAACAGCACAGGACAGAATTTACTCTGATGGACAGTATTAGAGGAGGCTGTGGTTTATAACTGCGCGAGGTCTACTATTCACAGAACAGTACCTCATAAAACAAAATGTATTGAAAGCCTAAAATATTCCCTAAACTTGGTATCTTTATCAAACAGATGCCTGGTAATCACAATTATAGAAAACCCTTCTTATCCCCAGTCAATAGAAAGTTCAATGAGTTTTCATTTACAAAATTCATTAATAGATCATTAGCTACAGCAGCATGTTGGACATCTATGTTGCCTATGACTGAAAATATAATCGCGCGCTGCGAGGTTGCTGTCAGAGAAAACACCCACTTTTTTTATCACACACGCGTGATTTTCGCGTATCACGGTTGACAGAACCCACAATAACGCTGCGTGGTTCAGAGAAACCTAAACTTAAAATAATTGCTAATACTTTGAAGTAATGCACATGCGCTGGATCGATCAATCGAATTTACAAAAATTGCTAATATTCTCAAGCATGAGCAACGATCAACAAGAACCTATTATGTTAACATATATTATGTTATGTTATTATATGTGTACACTTGGTTTGACCGAAGTATAATACTAGTAGTTCTGTGAACAGTAGACCTCGCACAGTTTATAAACCGCAGCCTCCTCATATACTGTCCATCAGAGTAAATTCTATCCTGTTGTGTCGTGTCGGCAAGATATCGGTGTGAAAACGGCTAATGGCTGTTCGGGTTGGTGTATCAAAAATGATAACATCAAAAGCTAATCTCCTTCAAGACATACTGGCAACAGGACAGCCCGAGCTCAAAGCAGAGAAAATTTGAGAGCCAATACTATGGTATTTTAGTTATTAATTGCATGCGTTATTGCACACAATCAATAATTCATTTAATAGTGCATAAAAATTGCATTCAATGAGGCATGCAATCAATAGTTTACACAGCTGATGATTTCTTTCCCAAGTTACATTGAGATATGCGTCATGGCATGCAATTTATATTATAATCCACTCAACAGCTGATTTATGATGAATAATTCTATAGTCTGATTTTTACTCTAATATATTGGCGTACGAAGGAGGCTCCTTTTTCCTTTTATATTATCCTTGAGATTTCCAAAAACCTTGTATATACGTCGATGCACAATTTGAAAAGGAATAGGCTATCTGTCAAATTGCATGGAAATCTATTACCGAGTTTCGTTGTAAATGCGCAACATATGAACATTTAAACATAAAGAGAAATGCCAAACCGTCGACTTGAATCTTAGACCTCACTTCGCTCAGTCAATTGATAGACCTGCAGTTTTACTTATGCTAGGATCGAAATTCAGGTGGGTTCCCAACCACGGAGACGTGATTATGCAGCTCATAATTTTCTGAGCTGGCCTATGAGATCCTACGTTTATTCATTTATTCAACGAAGACTTAATCAATGATATTAATCGAACAACAGCTGTTTTTCTTCAATTTACATTGATATATTAAATTGCTCGCGTCATTGCATGCAATTTATAATCCTCTCGACAGCTGATCTATGATGAATAATATTCTAGTGTGATTTTTACTCTAATATTGGTGTATGAAGAATGCGCCTATTCCATTTATATTATCCTTGAAATGCAAAATTTCCAAAAGCCTTGTATATACGTTGACCCACAACTTAAAAAGGTACCTGTCAAATTTCATGAAAATCTATTACCGCGTTTCGCCGTAAATGCGGAACATAATTATAAACATAAAGAGAAATGCAAAACTGTCGACTTAAATCTTAGACCTCACTTTGCTCGGTCAATTATGTTCTTATATATTGTTTATTATATATTATTTACTACATCTATATAGGCCTATTGCTATACAGTTTATACAAGCACACTATATTCAAATTGCTATACAGTCGAGCCTCTCTATAACAAGCCACCACTTAATAAATTCTTCTAAGCAACAAATATTTTTACCTTGTCCCATGACATTTCAGAATTTTGGCTCCTTATTTTCTTCTATAACGAATTTTGGACCTCTCAACTACAAAGTTATCTCTCTTCACTTCAACATACAAAATGTAGTGTTAATAAGAAGCCAACAGTCAGAATTGTTTAGTTTCAGCAGAAAGGTCAATAAACTAAAAATAATGACAAGTTCAGGTAGGGAGAAGATAGGATGGTAAACAGTGAATAGAGTTTGAAACACATGTTGGAAATTGAATGCAAGTTACTGGAAATAGAATTTCAAAAACCTGTCATTCGTAGAACAGGCAGGTAGACAGGACTTTCCCATCCTTCTGCTTTTGTCACACATTTCAATTCTTAGAGCTAATGATGATGATGATGATGATGATGATGATGATGACTGTGACGAATCTGAAGAGAAGAATCCGTCAGATCAAGAAGTTCTACAAGCTTTCAAAATTATCAGGCGAGGATTACAACTAAAAATAGTGTAGACTACCAGACAACATTTTCAACTGTTGGAATAGAGATGTGAGTCATTTATTGAACGTGATGTTTTACTCAAATGCAAAATTTAACCGAAAATTACTCACTTTTTCAAGTAAAACGTTAGAAAATGGAAAAATTGAGTCATTATAGTAACTATTTATAGTAAAGTTATTGACAAAATTACTTCTTATTCTCTTATCCGATTTCCCATGGAATAATGTGTTCTATATCCTGTATACACTGTATAAAATATGAATAAGGAAGAGAGTTCCGTAGTTTAGTATAAGATATTTCAGAGAACTTTAAATTTAATTTTTTTCCTACTCACACTGGCGATCAAGAGTCATCTCACGCCAGTGGTTTTTTCCCTTACCATCTACTATCAAATTATTGAATTGTATTATCATGCTGAACTTTATTTGAATTCTGCATTACGTATTTATGTGTCTGTGTGAAGTATTTAATATCTTTTATAGATTCATAAATAAAGTGATATTGAATATTTTTCATATTGGTCTCATTCGATGGAGCCCATTCCTATACTATTCTCATAATTTGTCTCAAAAAATTCAACCGTGAGAGACTTTAGAAGTTTTCAAATTTGGCAGGCCAGCTCCACTACGTCCAGATTGGAAAAAAGTGTGAATCAATGAAAACAATTCTGGGCTTCAGTTCTATACCATTTTCATAGTTTGGGATCAAAAATCATGCTGTCAGCGGAGGAGAAGGATGTAGGTAATGAGGTCCTTTGCTGCCCCAGGTAAGAATTATTGAAGGAAACTGTGATGAGAATTTATGAATCAAGTCTTCAGCTATCACATTAAACTTTCATAATTTGGGCTCAACTAAGATGCTGCCAGAAGACGGAATGGTTGTAAGTAGCCAGGTCCTTTGCAGCCTCCAGAGAAGAACTATTTTTAAAATATGATGAATTCCAATAGGATAACGCATCATGCCATCATATTACGTTCATCCATCATATTACCTCATAATTTCCGCTCGACAAGTACATGGTACGCTCTCAACAGAAGTTAGCACGTCTGCGAAGTTGGCCCGGATGATGTCAGCCCTCTCAATGAAAGTGTTATAAAGCATTAGTTTAGCGTTAGTTTAGGTTTGTTTTAACAAATTTGACGTTTGTTTGGGTTTCTAAATACCAAATTTGAAAGTTTCAAATTTTCCGGGCCAACTTCACACTAGCCCGGAAATTTTCACAAAATTAGTTGAAAATAGTCTAGATCATTGGTTTAAGTTTGTTTTGACAAATTTGACATTTGTTTAGGTTTCTGAATACTAAATTTTTGGAAACTTCAAATTTTCCGGGCCAACTTCACACCTCAGCCACAGACCACATTAATCAATGGAATTGGTTGAAAACTGTATAGATCGTTAGTTTAGCTTATGATAGATAAGATTTTAGCTTTTAATAGGGTATAGACTAATAGATTGGAACCCACCAGTCATGTAAGTGGCTTCTTATACATTCATATCTCCTATTGTAACAGTCATGAAAGCGTTTCTACGTGTACTGCTGAGGTGAATAGGATTTTTATTAGAAGTTGGCAGTGCATTCTTTCAAAATCATTTTTTTCCATTATATCAATGGAACTATTGCTCATATCTATCAGGAACTATAGAACTATTGTGTCTGCATCCAGAGCTATCGTTTTCTAATGTACTTCTGACAAATGTTCTGCTAACTTCACACTGACCAATAGTGTCTGTAATCTTGTTATTCTTCAATAGGCTTAATAATTACAGCATTATGACTATTCAACATTGAAGAATATTATCTACCTCTAAACAGAGTATTAAAATATGCTTATTATTACAATTATCTGTACTTCTATAAATGAGTGTGAGTGAAATATAATATTGACTGCAGAAAATTTTCTTCATAATAATATCGATTGAGAAATTCACCAGGGATGAGTTTTTTCACGTGGTTTAATAACCTGAATAGTTGAAACATAATATATACATCGAAAGTGGGCTTTATAATAAAATATATTTATATATTTTCACACTTTGCCCACTTTCGATGTATATATTATGTTTCAACTATTCAGGTTATTAAACCATATATATATATATATATATATATATATAATATATATATATATATATATATATATATAGACTATAGGCTGACGTGAGACCGGCTAGTCGATGGGTGAAGATGTCAAAAACAAATGCCATAATGGAGATACAAGTCACATGTCATGGTCTCGAATAAAGAGAAGCAGACATAGAGCGAATGGCGCCGAAATGAATACCCTACTCTTCAAACAAAAAAGTAGAAAGGGCACTCCGTGCTACGAGCATGGTCATGCTAATCAGTGTTGTCTTGTGGACAGTGTTGGGGAAGGCCAAGCAGGTTAATAAATTCGTCAGTGTCCACAACGATAAAGATGACTTTTGGCGCACTAATGCAACAATATGAGCACAGAAGCTAATAAGGGGCATACGTCTGAAAGAATTCTGTCTCTGAATCCAACCAACCATATACTAATGTACCATAGCTAATATTTTTCTATTTGAAACAGTCTACATTATTTCAAAGATTTTCAATAGAAGGGCTCCCAAGAATTTTGTAGAAAGAAAGCCGACAGTTGGTGACAATGGAGAAAGAAGAAGGATGCACTTGTAAAAATCTCTGTATGTCCGCCACCAGCAGTACCTGCATTCAGATGAATTCAACATAAAATATAGCATTTATTCAGCATTTATAATAGTTGCGATTCAAAGTTCTATCAAAATTATATAAAAAAACCGCGGTTTTCTCAAAAACCACTCCAACAATTTTGATCAAGCTCATAATATAATTGACATTGGTAAGATCATCACCTGCCACAAGTGCCATATCTGTGAAGGTGCGTACAGATATACGCGCCGCGAACATGAACAATTCACTTTTAATCAGCTGACTATATCTGTATTTTCACAGAAACAGAAAGATACAGATATAAAAAGCTTGGCATCAGCTGTTTCGGATGGACATGTTAAGTCATCGGTCCCGGCTGCCTAAAAAGCAGTCGTTAGGTCATGTCAGAGGCCCTGAAATTGATCAGTTGCGACCTGAAAACTCTGTCACCAGACCTGAGCCAGCCAGGTAACTCGACATTATTATTATTATTAGCTGATTAAAAGTGAATTGCTCATGTTCGCTGCGCGTATATCTGTACGCACCTTAAGAATTGCAGGTGCTCCGCCTTATCCATGTAAATTTTTATTTTCCATTTCTAATTTCTGAGCGAGCCGAAGGTGAGCAAAGCTCTTATACATGAAATTGTTATTATTTGTTGGGATACTCCTCCTAGATCGTTCCACCAATGGTCATGAAATTTCGCAGAGATATTAAGTTCGACACGGTGACTGCTACTAGCAAATAATATTCTTTATCCGACTTCAGGACTTCTTATTGATTTTTAATTAATTCAGGAAGGTTATTGTGTTATCTTTATTTGAAAAAGTATGAAACATTTTGTCCAATATCCTTTTCCACTGAAACTTCGAGGTCAACATTTGAAGTCCAAGACTTAAAAACCAGAAAATCCTTTAAGCCACGTTTACACCAAAGTTGTTAACAAAATGCTAATAACTCAATCCTTATAGATTCTATTAGATTGAACGGAACTTGACAAACTCATATGATCATCATGTGTAACTATGATAAGTTATGTTCAATCTGATGAAATCTATAAGGATTAAGTTATCAAGATATTGTTAATAATTTGGTGTAAACGCAGCTTAAGAGCATTTAATTTATTATATGGAATTCTAAATAATAATATTCATGCCAGATTTCAGCAATTTGAAAAATTGCCATGTTCCATGCAATAGAAAAAGACTTCTTGGTGAAAAAAATCTTGTGAAAAATTATGCTGCTCAATTGATGATTAAATTATTATTTTTGAGCTCTACCAACTCTTTCTTCTTTCAACTGTTTCTTATTTCTTTGTATAAACATATTTTTCATACCCCTTTTTATACCCCTTCACTAACTTACCTGAATCTAACTAAAATACTGTTCTCTTCTAATCTTATTAGTTATACTGAATCGTTGAGAATATTTAATTAAGTTCGTTATTATTTTCTTCTGTTTTCCTTTTTAATTGTAAAACTATAATCATTATATAACTACACGGACACGGACACGTAAGGACAGGACATAATTCACTCTGATGGACAGTATTACAAGAGGCTGTGGTTTTGAACTGCGCGAGGTCTACTGTTCATTGAACTACTAGTCAGCTGATCAATTTCAAAATAATAATACATCACAATGTGGTAGGTTAAATCCATATTCATATCACATATGGATTTCAAATCATAGTCCTAAACCGAGGTTTATTGTGATAGTGGTTTATTACAATAAGGCTTTGAGCCAAGTTTGCTCAAACCTCTGTTCACACGACACCAACTTTAACACAAACCTTTATTATAAACTAAACCATATATAAATATTCTATATGAAGTCTTTGAAGTGTTTATAAACTTGAGATGAATAGTAACTCAAGCCTCCTCCTCCTCCTACTACTCCTTCTCCTCCTTGACCTCCTCCATCACCTCCTCAACCCTCCACCTACTCCTCCTCCTCCTCCTCCCCCAACTACTCCTCCTTCACCACCTCATCAACCCCTCCTTCTCCCCCACCTACTCCTCCCCACCCTTCTCTTCCTCCTCCTCCTCCTCCTCACCCTACTCTTCCTCCTCCTCCAACTATTCCCCCTCCTCCTCAACTCCTCCTCTACCTTCTCCTTCGCCTCCTCCTCCTCGCCCACCTACTCCTCCTGCATTACAGATCTGACTCGACTAAAGTTATAAAAATTATAATGTACAGCAGACAGCATTGGAATATTCAAGAAATAGATTGAGAGTCATAAGAAAATATGATTGGACTAATGTGAATAATAGTGCTTACTATTTAATTTATAAAATCTATCACTTTATTTTTTAATCACACAATAATTATAATACAACTTGGATAAAATATAAAAATGAAAAATATAAATGAATGTTTAAATATAGATTGAAATACAAACCTCAGTACCCTTTTAAATTATTTTATCACAACATGATTCAGATATTAAATACCATTTTCAAGTTTGAAAATGAATCTGAATGTTTCAGACTTGAAAATGGCATTTAATGTACGAATCATGTTGTAATAAAATAATTTAAAAGAGTACTGAGATTTTTATTTCTATTTATATTACAAAAAGCCCTGAAGAAAAAGACAAATGAGTGTTTATATGTGATTGAGAAACTACTAGACCAATAAATTATTATGAAAGTTTGGGAATATGTTGTGTGAATAAGTCTTAAGTCTAGTAACACACACATCAATTTTTGAACTTTTTTATGCCATCCTAATAAATTTGATTAAATTGAACAAAATTTGACAAACATATATTATGATGTGATCATGAGTTTGTCAAGCTCCTGGTAGAGTTTATAAGGACGAAAAAAAATTGTTCATTCAAAAATTGATGTGTGTGTAGTTAGACTTTGGACGTTCGATAAAAACTTGTTAGAATTTTTATTGTACAACCAAAACTTGAAGTAGCTTTTAGACACATTGATTCTATATCGTGGACGTGCATTTTCAATTATTTGCTCCAGCTGCTTGCCAGCAGTAACATATTGCCATTTAAAAGCCAAAACATAAACTCCCACACATTTTCTTCTACCTTTGAACCAAATAAAATACAATTTATTGGGTCATGTTTATTTATGACTCGACTGCCTGTGTATCAGCCTGCAATGTAAACGCAATGCTGTGACAACGTCCCATGTTCATGAACATCACAATGTCCTACTTTTGTTTCTGTTTGTCTGGTAGGAATATGCACTCGAAGATGTGAGACACTCCCTAAAGTAGGAACTTTGAATAATTTTACCCATTGAATAGTCAATATTGTAAATAAGGATATTTATTTGAAAAAACTCTTATTTTTCTGAAATACAAAAGTTTTTCAAGTTGCCCGATTTGAAAAAAATGTCATAATTAGTTTGTGGTTTATTTCTGGTTCAAAATTTTTCTTAATAACTCAATATCTTCAAGTTTTGAGAGTTTATTGAATGTCATCATTCTATTATATTCGGTTTTTAATCAAATAAAAATTTTTAGTTTTATTTCTGGATTGAAAAAATAACTCAAATCAATCCAAGAGGATAGCATAACCTATCATTTTTATTCATTCATAACTCCACCTTCATTGTATTATCATTCATCCCATCATCATCACCTAGGCTTACAATACTTCTACAAAGTCGCCTTTGTAAAATAATAAATAATCAATATTATTGATTGATAAATTAACAGGATTGGCTCGTCAAGTGCTTCAAAGGCCTAGAAATCTTTCTAGTTTGATCACCGTATGACTTGTTTATCAATAATCACCTCGGTCGGTCTTCTAACGCTGCGTTATACCAAAGTTATTAACAAAATGTTTTATTTTTCCGTCCTTATAGATTCTATTAGATTAAACGGATCTTGACAAACACATAGGCACATCATTTGTATGATAAGCTACAGTATGTTCAATCTAATAGAATCTATGAGGAAGGAAAAATAAACATTTTGTTAATAACTTTGGTGTAGACGCAGCTTTAGCTAGCCACTGAAAAGCCTTCCAACGGATACCATCAAATAGTAGCAAAACTGCCTTAAATATTACTAAGAATATTTCTGATATGAATTATGGAGTTGTCTGATACTTTCATTTAGGATGAAACTTTCATTACACATAGGATGTCTAATCTGGCAAGTCAAGCAGTTTATTCAGATCCAGTTATTGCAGATTCGGCTCATAGTTTCCAATACCGTTCCCATGATTGACTCTTATTGGTAGAGATACGGTATATTCAACTTTGAATATCATATTTTTACCCTTTTTGAAAATGAATATTTTTACAAATTTTGAATTTTATTTGGGAAGCTGTCAATTGTAATTAGGAATTGTGAATTGTAATTGAGAAATAGTAAGATTTAAGTTAATTGGGAAGTTGTTAATTGAAGATTAGAAAATAATCCACTTGTCCAACGTCATATTCCATACTTGCATTCTTTGCATGAATTTTAATTCATGAACAAGATCAACTGGATTTTCAATCAGATTTCTTAATTAAAACAGAAACTTCTGACTAACAAATCTTATTACCGCATCTCAAATTGAATTTATAGGTACTTTCTCAAATACAATTTAGGCCTACTATTCTTAATATTACATGATGTGATAACTTCTAAAATACAAATGTCTATTCTCAATTATTACAATTGATACTTTCTTGAAATTTAAAAAGGTATAGATTATTACAAGTCTGGTATAGGTAATACCTACACATTTATAATCAATTCAACCAGATTTTAGCTAATACTTAGCCGTGATAAAAAATAACCATTTAATAACAATAATAATGCTTTTATTAAATCAAGAGCTTTTACAAACACAATGTTGAATTAATACAATATAAAATACCTTTAAATAATAACTTATCCACTGAGTAAACTGAATTCCA
Organism: Nilaparvata lugens; assembly: GCF_014356525.2. Taxonomy (NCBI): domain Eukaryota; kingdom Metazoa; phylum Arthropoda; class Insecta; order Hemiptera; family Delphacidae; genus Nilaparvata; species Nilaparvata lugens. The sequence goes on from NC_052519.1 coordinate 5,588,381, forward strand.
TTCAATCACAACAGTACATGAAAAAGGATTGTCTGTTTCATTGTTAAATCATGACTAAGTGCCAAAAGCCGGTTAAATTTTAATCGTGATTAATTCCAGGAGAGCCTATCAGACAAACCGTCTTATAAAAAATGCCTTTTCTGATTGGTTCTCGTGAAATTAATCACGGTTAAAATTTAGCCGGCTTCTGTGCAACTAACATTAATTAGAGATTATTAATATAAAATTTATCAAACAAATATGAAAAAAATAACATTGTAACAAATCATCTGTCTGTAATAATCATTTTAGTAAAAATAGAATATTGCTATTACCCGATTTCATTCTTTACCTAATCTTCCAGTTTTTTTTTTTAATAATGCAATGTTTCCAAATACCGGTAACATTGCCTATTAAAATTACGCCAAAGATAAGGCTAAAAACAGCGTTTTGAAGTGGATTATTGCATTTCAAAAATTACACAAAGTACATCTAATTGAAATTTTGTGAAGTTTATAACAAAATAAGCAAAGCAATTATTACTGATAAGAATGTACTAGAATAATAATGTTTTAACAAAGTGAAACCGGTGATTAGGTTAGTGATTAGTTTCCATAATGGGCCTACATTTTTAATTCATAATAAATTATTTTAAGTTGCTGTTTTACTAACAAAGAATCTACTTTATTATTGTAGCTACAATAAATACAGCCTATCTAAATAATCTTCTACATAATTTATTTTATACATTAATACAAATAAATGTGAAAATGATTCAAACTTTTCTTTTAGCTAGCTCTACGTAACGTATTAAATATATATTGTTTTAGATTATTTTCATATAAGTATGTTGAGTTTTAAATCAGTTACCTTTGATTAAGCATGTAAGCAATAAACAGTAACATAACCTCTAAACCGTGAAGTGTAAAGCCACTGTGGTAAAGCATTTACAGAGTGGAAACGTGGAACGATCCTATCGTTCCACTCAAGTTTATTTTTGTTTACATTTTTGACTGTCGACCAGCTCACCAGTCGAACAGTTTATACCCACCCGATCAATCATATTTCAACAAAATTATATGTTATTTTCAATCAAATTTCATCAAATTTAGTCTAATTTTAATGAAATTTAATAAAATAATTGATAAATTAATAAAATTCAAGTATAAAATTAGTAAATTTTTCAATCATAAAAAATACTGTTAAGTATCAGAAAAATTTTTTGGAGTGACTTATTTTTCAACAAAAATTGGAAAATATCATTCAATTTAATTTATTAAATAAATCAAGAAAATTGAATTTTACTTGGAGATCAAAAGTCTCCATTTCAATTTGATTTAGAATTTAATTTTTAATTTTTAATTTTTTAATTTTTGATTAGATATTTGTTTATAAAATCATCATAATTTAAATATACTTCATCATCTCTAAACATTACTCTTCTAAAGTTCTGATACATATCATATAAAATAGCTGTTTTTTTATTAGTAAAATCAAAATTTTCTAATTCATAAGGATATCTTCCACCATTAATTTTTACAATAGCATTTTTCAATTGAACATTATCAAAAGTTGAAGGATCTTTCTTTTGATTATTTAATTTATCAGTTTGTAAACATATAACTATGAATTTTGGATTATAGATATTTCTAAATGAAGTTGTAATATCAAAACTAAATGTTGATCCAAATACACCTTTTTTTATCTATACACTGCCATTGGAAGTAATCATATTTCAATTTTTTATCATCACTTATTGATTTTAATTTATTTATTATTTGAATTTTAGCTATATTAGTGAATTCTACTGTTGGTACTCTTAAATTAAATGTTTCAATTATAATCTTCCCTTCTTGTGGTTCAATTGCTCCTTGTGTTGTATCTTTCCATCTGAAGATAGCATCATTATCTTCAGATCTGGTAAATACTATTTCAAATCCTCCTTTGAACATTGGAAATCTAAGATGATCAAAAAATCCTAAACCTAATTGACTTAATGTACATAATATTTCAAATTTTCCACTAGTAAATTTAGAAACAAATCCTTTATTACTAATTGTTTGTTTTTGAGAATTATGATAACTTACTAATCCTTTAACAGTACTTGTAATTCCTGGAAAATCAACAAAATCAATTAATGTATTATGTTTTTTCAATTCAATTCTTGAAAATAGATATGGTAAAAAATTATCAATCAATTTAATTGTTGAATTATCTTCATAATCTCCAACTTTTTTAATTAATTTACCAGTTACATGAATTTGAAATTTAGAATTATAAAATGAGTCTCCATGATCTATTTTAAAAATTGTATAATTATTTGGTGAATTGAAATTTAATTCACTAACAGGATTTATAGTCCTGTATTCACTTTTAATTATATCACCAAAAAACTCATCAAATATCTTATTCATTTATTATAAAAAAAATTTATATATTTTATTTTTCAAGACCTAAATAAATAATATTATTTACATCAGGATTCACTATTAAATTATTATTTTGATCAGTAATTGAAATTACTATTTCTTGAATTTTATGTAATTTTTTTTTCAATGGAACAAATATTTTATGATTTGGTTGAATTGAAATTTTAGATCCACGAATTGTATTATGAAAAAATTGATATAGTAACTCTTTCTCATTATGTTTATGTGAATGATTTTCATGATTACTAAGACTCTTTTCTACGAAATTACAATGTATTTCAATTACATCAGCTGATCTTAAATTTCGAATTTTGACGTGACAACGTCCAATAAATTGGTTTGCCGGGAGACATTTCAAGAAACTGCGTTACGTTCCCACGTTATGTGCTCACAATGAGAGCGAGTGAGAGCGTTCGTTTCGGTTCACGGTCGTCTGGAAAGAGCACGAATAGGAGCAGTGGCGAGCAACGCGCCGCAGCAGCAGAAGGCATTCACCTGGAGAGAGAGTGAAACTGAGCAGTCAACCTGCGCAGGCGCCGCAAGCAATCTCCTGCGACTGCGCCACTAATTCAAAATGTCAAGTCAATGGTTGTCTCTCTCGCTCTTAGGTGGGCGCGGGCTAACCATGCCCGAGTGGAAGGGACGCGTGCCTCTCACTCACTCTCATTGTGAGTTATTATTTCATCCTTCTTCCTACTATACGAATGAATATTCACATTAAAATTATTTTACCACTCAAAGTCGTTGTCATGTAAAACTTTCGCCCATATATTTTCATTATAGAATGTATCACGATAAATTATATCATTTTTTGTTAATCCTAATAAATTTTTCATTGATTCTGAAAATCCAAATAGATAATGAGATGTAATAAATTGAATTTCATTATCATCTCTACTAATAATAACATTATAATCTTCATTTTCCATATGAATATTTATGAGTGTTTGTATTCTTCCTAAAGTATAGTAATTTTTTGGAAAATTAATAGTTTTATAATTTCTTTCTTCCATTTCTTTATAATATATTTGACCATCTTCTCTTAAATTATAAATATTGTTATCAGAATAAAATCCTAATAATGTTAATTTATAATTATCTTCTTCATTGATATATATCGGATGCTCCAGATGCAATCTCAATTTAGAATTTGAACCACTTATTTTTAATAATTTCATTTATAATAAAATAATTTTAAATAAATAATGGATATAACAAATTTTTATGAAGAAAAAATTAATAATTCATTATTACCACATCCATTGAGAGCTATTATTATTGGTAGTTCTGGTAGTGGAAAAACTAATTTATTATTAAATTTAATTTATAAAAAAGAAAGTGGCTTAAAATTTTTATATCTTTATGTTTTTAGTAAATCACAAGAACAAAGATCATATACAGATTTACAAAAACATTATCAAAAAATTGAAAATAAAATAAAAACTCAAATAGCTTTTTTCTATAACTCTTGTGATGATTTAATTTCAATAGATGAATGTTATGGAAATGCATTAATTGTATTTGATGATTGTTTAATGGAAGAACAAACAAAAATTAAAAAAATATTTTATAAGAGGAAGACATAAAAATATTTCATGTATCTATCTAAGTCAAAGTTATTGTCATCTAGATTTAAGAGTAATTAGAAATAATGTAAATTTATTATTCATTTTTAGACAAAATAAATATTATACTAAACAAATTTATGATGATCATGTAGGATCAGAAATGAGTTTTAATGAATTTCAAATTTTATGTAAAAAATGTTGGGATGAGCCTTATGGTTTTATCACAATAGATATGACTAGAAAATCAAATGATGGAAAATATAAACTAATGTTGAAGAATGATATATTAAATAAAAAACGTACATCGAAAGAGAAAAGAAATATGAACCTATTATTAATGCTTTAAAAGAAAATAGAATTAATGATGATGATAGAAAAGTTGAAAATTCAAAATATATTCAAATTCTTAATCCAAACATAGTTAGTACTCCATTTCGAAAAATTCAATTTGAAGATGAAGATGAAAATGATTTTCATTATAATGAATCTACATCTACAATTGAAGATCCAATAACACCTGAAAAAGAAACTTTTAAAACTAATAAATCATTGAAAAAAATTATGGAAACGACTATTACTAATATTGGATCAATTGCTTCAAAATTTTTACCAAGAGCACTTGATAAACAATTTGGTATTTGGTATGATGAAGATATTGAAGAATGGAAAATTGGTAATTATCCTATGACTGTTGATATAGATGATATTATAATAAAATATAATGAAAATAAAGAAAAATATAAAGGTACAGAAGGTTTATGGAGACTTCTAACTAGAAATGATTATTTAGAACATAATATAATGTTTACAAATGATGATTGGAATAATTATAAGAACATCATGATAAAAACTTATTCTCTATTTCAAAATAATGATCCAAAAAGTAGAAAACCAAAATCAAGTAAAGGTAGAAAATGGAAATTAGTTAAAACTATTTGGGAAGAACTTATTAATCAGAAAGGACCTGGAGTATTAGAATTTAATAATAAACCAATTGAATATAGATATGTAAATAATTTAAATAAATTAGTTAAAAGACTTAATTATATTTCAGCTCAAGAAAATGCTGGAAATAATAGTTTTCATAATGAAAAAATGTCTTTAGTTAAATTTATGAATGATATACTTACAGAAATAATAGATACACCAAATAGTACTAAATATTTAATTAGATGTATGTCTTTATTACCTGAAAATGTTATAGGATCTGGTTTAATTATTAATGATATTATAAATAATTTACCTTTAGAGTTCCATTATCCAGGTGCAAATTTCTGTGGTCCAGGAACAAAACTTAAAGAAAGATTAGAAAGAGGTGATAAAGGAATTAATCCAACTGATGAATTTTGTAAGGAACATGATATATTTTATTCAAATAATAGAACTCCAGAACAAAGATGGATAGCTGATAAAAAATTAGAAGATCAAGCTTTAAATCATTTATTTCCAAAAGATGCTACTTTAAATGAAAGAGCTATGGATTTATTTATTGCTCCTACAATGTGGGCTAAAAGAAAATTAGGATTTGGTTTAAATAGCTCTTCATTTAAATATTCCGATGAATGAAATATTAAATTTTTTGAAAAAAATCATTTTATTAAAAAATTATTTTTTAAAAATTTATTCCTCCAAATTTTTTTAAAAATTATTTATTATATCATATTTTTATGACCCCATGGTAAAGTATTTATTTAATCTTTTAATATGTATCTTTTTTCATCTTTTGAACTTAAAGCTAATTTATTCAAACTTATTGTGTATAATTCATGTTTATAACTTCTAATACAATTCATTTCTCTATACTCTTCTTATCTTCAAATAAACATTTCTTAAAATTTTCCATTTTTATGTATCTATTTTTAGTATTTTCATCTAATTCATCTAATTTTATATTTTTGTTCATTAATAAACATTTTTTAATACCTTTACATTTTACTTCATTTTTATTATTTGAAAACATATAACTATAGCATTTAGATCTTAATCCACAAAACTCTTCTAAAGGTATACCATTCAATTCATCTTTAAATTTTCCAATTACTTTCTTATTTTTATCATTATAACATTCATGATTCTTATCATAATCACTTGTATCAAATTCTTTTTGATTATCTTTTATTATTTCATAAGGATCTTTACTCATTTGGAAGATTGTGTTATAAATAGTCACGGATAAGTACAAATTTTGTGTTTATTTCATTATTAATTGTTTCTTGATCACGTTTTATCATTTTGTTTTAGATTTTAATTCTTAATTCTATTTTAATAAGCCAAACACCGTTTAGAGGTTAGTTTGAGGTTAGGTTTTCGAGATTTAAAAATAAACATAGATAGTTCACTTGACTAAAATTATAACCAAATTAAAATCCTATCATTTATAAATCAATTATTATTATTGCAAGTAATATAATTCCTTAGATAAGAAGATGAGCTCAAGTAGAACACCGAAGGTTAATAATAGAAATGTAAACATAGCGGGAGTACTTACGCGTTCCCAAAACCAAAATTCAAAAACGCCAAAACCAAAAACCCCAGTTCTTCAAACTACTTTAGCCGAAAAAGTTCCTCAACTACAAAGTAGCCACACTAATTTAAAAAACCAATTAGAAGTAACTCTAAAAACGTCTGAGGAAGAAAGGTTAGGGATGGTAGAAGAAATTAAATCTTTGGAACTGATTATAAAATTACAAGATGAAGACCATAAAAAAGAAATACTAAATCTAAAAAATCAATGTAGTCTAATGTCGGAGGAAATAAAGAAACTAAAATCTAAATTTGATAATACTAAATGTATGATAGAACCTCCGTCCAAATGCAAAAAAATAGAATCTAACCTAAATGATGGGAAATGCTCTGAAAATGGTCGAAATAAAACGTACAGTGAGGTTTTGAAGACAGCAACCAAAAATATAGCTGAGGGAAATAAAGATAGGAAAGGGAGAGTTCTGCTACTGACGTCCAGTCATGGACGTGATTGCAGTGATCTCCTTGATAAAAGATTAAAAAATAAATTTGATGTCCAATGTTTTTTCAAGCCAAGTGCATCAATTAATGCAGTTGTAGAGTCAGCTAAGGAACAAACTAAAGACTTTGATGAAAATGACTATCTAATTGTACTGGGTGGCTCAAATAATATAAATGAACCTAACTTGAATCATCTTCCTCAAGTAACAGAAAAAATCAAGGAAATTGTGCCACTCAGCAAAAAAACAAACTTAATAATAAGTACTATTCCTAATAGGTTTGATAGGCCAGAATTAAATGAAGCAATCAATTCGACAAACAAATCAATCCATAATACAATCAACAGCCTAAAAAATAAGAATTCTAAACAACTGGGGATTTGTTTTCTAAATGAAAGGCTGAAAAGACATAACTTCACTAATCATGGGTTGCATCTAAATCGATCTGGCAAAGAAATCTTTTGTAATAGATTGGCAGAGCTGATTGAAAGCCATTTGCAATCCTCTGGTTTAAAAACAGTCAAAAAAACAAATAACGATTTTTTAGTAAATTGGCTCAAAACAGGGAAAGGGAAATAGCTACAAATGCTAGAGATAGAGTAGCACAAGATGGTAAGGTTTTTAGTATTTATCATCAAAATATTCAGTATCTTCGCAACAAAATTGACAGATTAGAAGTATTTCTTAAACAGGAGGATCCTGACATTGTTATTTTCACAGAGCATGGCTTAAAAATAAAGGAAATAAATCAAGTTAGGATTCCAGGCTATTCACTGAGATCAGAATTTTGTAGAATAGCTCATAGAAGTGGTGGTGTATGTATATTCACTAGCAATGCTAAACATACCCAAACTTATGAACTGGATTTTGTTAAGAGATTTTCTGTTGAGATGGATTTAGAGGTGACAGGACTAAGGTTAAAAATTGATGATCGATTCGAGGTAGCAGTGTTAGGTATCTATAGGTCACCAAATGGAGACTGGCAAAAATTTTGTGAGCTGCTCCATACACACTTTTGGAAATTACAACCGCTCGTTTCACAAATGTTATAGTAGTAGGAGATTTCAATACTGATTTTGCCAGGCAGGATAAAATGACAGAGGATATTAGAGATATTATTAATATGAATAATTTAGAAATTAAGGTCCACGAATATACAAGAGTAACTCGAACTTCACAGACAATTATTGATAATATCCTCACAAATATAGAAGGTTGTAATGTCAGGTTAGGTAGCTCAGATCTATCAGATCATAACTATCAAATTTTAGATGTTAAGTTGCAGGGCCAGAATCCAAGCAGAAAAAAAACTTTTGTGAAAGAAATTCAGCAATATGAGCTAGGAAATATAAATTGTTTGAAGCAGGAACTGCTTCAAGAAAATTGGAGTAGTGTTTATAACAGTTGTAACCTAAATTACAATATAAGCAATTCATTGATACTCTAAGATTTCACATTAGTGTATGCTGTCCGATAAAAAAAGTCAAAGTAAAAAGTAAATTAAACAAAGTAGATGAATGGATAACTGAAGATATTCTTACTCAAAGAAATATTGTTAGGGAAGCTTATGAGGAATTTAAATTAGTGAGGGATGTTCCGAGTGAGGTCAAATACAATGTCTAAAGAAAAACTATGCAAAAGAAGTGAGGAAAGCTAAGTGTAAGAAAACAGCTGAAATATTAACAACTAGTACCAATTTTAACTCTGCTGTTTGGGAGGTAATTAATAGAAATAGGAGAGCAGCTCAAAAAGATACAGTTACTAATGTCCCTAGGATAATCGATGAACATGGAAATTATATGGATGATAGTATAGACATTTGTAACTTTTTCAATAAATATTATCAACAGGTTGCATATAATCTCCAAAAGTCACTGAACACTAATACTTATAATACAACTACATTAAATGCTGAGCCAATTGAAAAGGTATTTAAATTTCATCCATTATCAAGAGATGAGTTGTCAAGAATAATACAAAATTTGAATAACAAAAAAACAGTAGGATTGGATGGGGTCTCAAGCAAAATTTTAAAAGAATGTGAAAATGAATTACTGGACCCTTTATTGCATCTCCTTAATACTTCACTAGAGCAGGGTATTTTCCCTGATGATCTGAAACAAGGAAAAATTTTGCCAATTTTCAAGAGCGGTGATTCTGAAAGTGTTGAAAATTATAGACCCATTAGTATTCTAAATGTAATAAGTAAAATTTTTGAAAGAGTAGTTTTAAATAGGTTATTGATGCACCTGGAAGAAATTAATTTCATATGTGATGAACAGCATGGGTTCCAGAAAGGGAAATCTACTAAGACTGCAATAGTATCCCTTGTTGAAAGACTAATAGATATAATAGATTCAGGTGAGAAGGCAGCCGCAATATTTCTTGATTTATCCAAAGCTTTTGATTGTGTGAACCATAGAATATTATTGGAAATACTAAAAACTGTAGGTGTGAATGGTATAGAACTAAAATGGTTTGAATCATATCTCATAGGTAGAAACCAGTGTGTTGAGCTTACCAAGGTGGATGGGAATGAAATAGTAAAAATTAAATCTCAAAAACTGGAGGTCCAGGCTGGAGTACCTCAAGGCTCAATTCTGGGTCCCTTACTGTTTCTGTTGTATGTGAACCAATTACCAAAAGAGTTAAAAGATCACAGAGCTCTGTTGTTTGCTGATGACACATCGCTTATCTTTAACAATTATTTATTAGATAGTCTAGAAATAAATGCTTTTACTGGAGTACAGTCGATTGTCCAATTCTTGGAGCAAAGGCAATTAACAATAAATAGTAAGAAATGTCAATTCCTACAATTCAAAAGTGAATATAATTCAGTAGAGGATAGAGAAATAAATGTGTTTGTAGAGGAAAATGAATTAGACCAAGAAGAGAAAGTAGCATTCTTGGGAATTTTATTGGACAGGAAATTAACATGGCATCCTTACATTGAGAGGATATGTAATAAGATATCATCTGGGGTATTTGTCCTGCGGCAGCTTGCTAGGCTGAATGATAAAAAACTACTGTTAACTGCTTACCATGGACTTATACTATCTCATATTAGGTATGCTATTTTAGTATGGGGTAATTCATCTCAACAAAATATGGACAGAGTGTTTAAGATTCAAAAGAAGGCACTCAGATGTATAGATAAAGTGAAGAGGTTAGACTCTTGTAGGCCTTTATTTAAAAAGCTTGGTCTATTAACTGTGCCATCTTTGTATGTATATGAAGTTGTAATGCATGTGAAAACGAGTGGTGTGATCCAGAATTCAGATGTTCATGAGTATAATACGCGAAACAGAGCAGATTATCATATAATGGGTCACAATAGTAGGTTATTTGAACAAAAACCAGATTATATTGGTAGGAAATTTTATAACAAGCTACCTCAAATCTTGAAAAGTAATGATGATTTGAAGATTTTCAAAAAACAAATGAAAAAATATTTAGTTGATAAAGCTTTTTATAGTGTCACCTGGTCATATGGGACATATATATGATTCATATATTTATCTCATATTGATCAGGATTTTAGAGTTTTATTTTACGAAAAGTTTAATGAACGGTGTTTCTGCCTTTGAACAGTTTTGTCATCGACAGAAAGATTGTTTATTTCACTTGTTATCAAAATTATTGTAGTTTCTCTTTTGTTTTTCATAACAAACGTGCTGGCTTGTGCGACGGATAAAAATATGTATTTGAAATGGCTTCATGTTTGGCATTGACTGAGTTATATATTAATACCCAAAATTTTTACTAGTCGGTGTGTGAGCTCGTTCGTTAGGACTGTGAGAAAAGTCCGGCTGTTCTGGTGAAGGGGATAGATTTTGTTCTTGTTTTATAATACAGTTTTCCTGTCACAGTTCGGGCAGTTTAAAGAGAATTGTATTATTGAATAGGAAGGGATCTGAACCCACTTCATTAGATCAGTTTTTTTATTTATTTTTCATTAATAATTAACGTCGCGATTAACCAGTGGATGCCAAATTGGGGGCCATTATCAAAAAGGTAGGTGACTACTGAGTCATTGTTTTAATTTTTCCATAACCACAACAAATTTAATCTTCACTAGCAGCCAAGCGAGTAGCCCTTGAAATATTTATCTATTTATTGTTATTTCATAATTTATAATTATAATTCTAATTTTGTACTAATAATTTATTGTTTTGTTTTAATTATCAAAACCAGTACGATCATTTCTTGTTTTCATTTCCCCACCTTTACATACTCGGTGTAGGCACATATTGCTTACATATTTGGTGGAGGTTTATCCTGCCGTCCATATCTTGTTTACATAATTGGTGGAGGCTCAAAGGGTTTTTAATCCAGCTTTTAAAATTTGGACTTTTCCGGTTACCTCATTGAAGATTCAATTTTTGTGGTTGCATTTTTCATTATTAAATAATTATATGTTTTTATTTCAGTGAAATTATGGGTGAAGTAGTTGAGTTTAAACCTTACGGGGCTCTAGAAACAGTTAGTAGGATGAATTTCGAGGATTTATTGAATTTGTGGAACAATAATTGATTACTAATAATGGATTTTAACGGATGGAGAATGATAATTATAATTGAACAGATTAATTTTGAGATTCATGATATTGGAAGATTTACGATTATTATTGATTTTGAATTGCAAAAGCTATGACAATTGAAGATTTTGTACGATTGTAAGATTTATTATCAATTCTTATTAGAAAGAATTAGATATTTATGATGAGATGGGAAATTAATGATTATTAAGATATGATTGAATAGGATAAATTTATTATTATTGGAGAGATATCGATATTTGAGATATGGAGAATTTATGATTATTGAAACCAGATTAATTGGAAATTTATTATTTATTATTGAATAGAATTGGATTGGAACAGATTAACAATGGAAAAACTTAGACCGTTACTATTACCGAAATTTTTTGATGGAAAAGATGAAGAATTTGACATTGATGATTTTTTCAACTATTTTGAAAAGGTTGCCTTAGCGAACGGTTGGAATGAAAAAGATAATTTATTATACTTGCGGTTTTGTTTGAAAGGGAGTGCTGAGAAATATTTTGACGTTATTGAGAATGATTTGACTCGACAGGACAAATTTGAATATATGCCAGTGAAAGAAAAATTGGTTAATTTCTATCGATCTCCTCTCAAATTGTGGAAACTGGAAAAGGAATTAGATACTTGTAGCATGGAATTTGACGAAGATGGCAGAGATTTTGTAGCACGAGTCTTATCCCTATGTAGAAAAGTAGATTCGAATATGCATGAATCTCGGATTATCAGGATAATTTTAAGAGGTTTGTCTTCAAATATATTTGAAAGAATTATAATGTTATCAAATAGTACTATTGTAGAATTGTATAAAAATATTGAGAAATATGAATTATCATGTCAGTATTTGAATGAGTGGAAATTTGGACAGGTGCAAGTAATTGATGATATTATGGAACCCGAATTTGAAGAACTATTGGAAATCGGAAATGAGTTTGAAATTGAGAATTGTTTAGATAATGCTATTATTTCTGATGATTTTGATTCTTGTAATTATTATGTTTCAAATGAAGTGGATGTATATTGTCATGTTAGTAACTTCGAGATTGAAAATGGGTTGGATGAAGTTCTTATTTGTAATGATTGTGATTTGAATGAGGAAGATATAATTTACAAAGAGGATAAAGATAGGGAAATGATTAAGGAAGAGTTATCAGATTTATCGGAAAGTGATTTGGATTTCTCTTTTACGATTGATAACAGGCCGTTTGAACATTTTGTGAACTCTGGTATGCGTAATGATTGTGAATCTAGAGGAGTCAAGATGCATCAGAATGTTAGTCTCGTGAATAATAGGACTAATAGAAAAAGAAGACGTAAGAAATGTAAAGTTTGTGGTAAACATAATCATTTTACGCGGAATTGTTTTTACAACGTTAATTATGCTTATCGGGTTTATAAAAGGATGCATAGAATTTGTGAAAAAGAAGGCTATGATATTAGAGTGTGTTCTTTTGATGGCAGAAAGTTTTCGGAAAATGCTAGACGTAAGAAAGCATATTTTACTGATAGGACACAGGAGTTTAGTACTAGGCATATTGATGAAAATGTTTTAGACAGCGGTCCATCAAATATTGACAATTCAAGGAATGAATTAGGAGGTTGTATAGCCACTGAATCAGGTTCTACTTTGGAAGGTGTGAGGCACAATGGGATATATGTTAGAAGAAACTATTCTAATACTGATGATAAGAAATATTCAATCTCCCATAAACACGGGATTGATCTTGTAGATATTAAAATTAATTATAGCCAGAAATGTGGATCAGCAAATAATGGTGTTGAACGAAATATTACTGACTCATGCTACTTGGAGCTGAAAAGTGATGTAGATAAAAAAAGTTTTGTTAACAAGATGAATGAATCAATTATTGATAAACACGAACCAGGCAATGGAAATAGTATATTGAATCGATTACAGAAAAAATGTGAATCAGCGATTTGTGTAAACGGTGAAGGTGAAAATACAGAGTCAGATTTGAATTATTGTAATTATCCGAAAGATATGAAGAATAATAAAATTGAAACTGATGGAATTGTTATTAATGAGAGTTCGGTAGAGAAATATGATGACATAGTTTTGAATAGTTTGGAAAGCGTGTCCCAGTTAAGCGTTAATAGCGATGAAATATTTATTGAAACAATACTTCTGGAGAGGTTTGAAACACGAACTCAGACTCAGCAGACTCAGCGAAAGTATTACATGAGACAATATTGCTAGTAGAACGAGGCCTTTTAGCTGATTTGCAGTTGTCATTCAATGAAGAACGCTGAACTGTTTGGGACTAATACATCATTCGATGTCAGATAAATTGAAAATAATCATTGTCCGATATGAAGAATGATTAATATTATGTTATGTGGAAATATTATGAGCTAAAAAGAATAATGATTAGAGTAGAATAAGATAATTAGAATAGAATTTTTATTAGATTTTGATATTTTTACTAATAATGAACTTTTCAATTTTGGGATTTTATGATTTTTTTTCACTGAGCTTGTAGGTAGTGATAATTTCAATCGTTTATGTCCAATAAAATTTTTCGATTAGGGCAGTAGTTTTCGAGTTAGGTATTTTCAATAATTTTCAAAAATTTTCTCTTTGGGGTTTTGTGATTTTTTTCTTCATATAAAGTTTTGTTTTAGTATTTTGAAACATATTCTGGAAATTCAATGTAATTCACCGAACGAATCTGTTGTGAAGGAAGTTTTTCAAACGACGATTTTGATAGCGTTCGATATTGATTGACTTCTACTAAATTTTTGCTCTACTGGCTGCTGTTATGGCGAAATTATCGAAAAATTCAGAAATCTCCAGTTCATGGAAAACAATTTTGTGAATTTTCGATTTTTTTTTTCGGGAATCTTATTTTTTAGGATGAGTACGTTCAACTTTGTTCTGTGAAAAAGTTTGTTTAGAGCAAAGGGTTTTGAGGTTTTTCATTTTATAGTTTTTGTTGGTGACCTTGTATAGTAGCAAAAAATTTTTTTTTGAATTTAAAGATGAATTTTAGGTCATTCGCTTGCATTTCTAAAATGGGATAGGATATGTGAAGTAGATATTTTTGAGATATTTGAGGGTTCGTGAGTTATTTCAATAGGTAGTAAATTTTCGGCTACAGTCAGACACGGATTTTGAATTTCGCGCGTTTCTGCTGAATAGTTATCTACTGATTTTGAATTTCGCGCGTTTTTGCTAAATGGTTATCTGCTATTTTTCTATGGTTTATGTTGGGATTTCATTTTGGTTTCATGATATTTGATGGATAGTTGTATTCTACATATATTGGATTTTGGGTTTCAGTTATAAGTGATATTCGTTTATTCCGATGAGTTCTTTTTTTTACGATTTATGATGATTACAAGGTATGCGGCGTATCTTGATTGTTAGTCTTGAAATTTCAGACAAATTCGGAAAAAGTCGATTTTCGAAAAAAATTCTATTGCAGTTTCATATTTTCTTAGCATAGATTTTAGCATTGCGATACTTATAATTTTGTTTAGGGCAAAGGGTTCTGAGATATTTCACTTTAGAATTTTGGCCCTTTGGATTTTATATTTCATTATATTAAGGTTATGAATAAGTTTTATTGAAATATTTTCAAGGGTTATTAAAGGTAGATATTTTGTTGATAGAATTCATGAATTAAATATTTGAATTTGTTGTCATAAGGTGTTGATAATTAAGGTTTAATGGTGATAGTCATTTTTCTAAGTCGTATTTTTTTGAAGTCATGCGCTATATTAAAGTCCCTAAGAGAATTTTTGTAAATATTATTCGTAATTATTTATCATTTCATCATTGTTTATCAGAATTGATTATAATATTTATGGATTTATCATCCAGTGGTTGAATAATAGGATTATATTTTATTTATTTGATCTGTTTTCGATGGGGTCTTATGATTCAAGCCTATAATTATGAGTCCTCGTAAAATTTTATTAAAGTATTATTACTGATTATTGTTGCTGGAGGTGAAGTCCATATTTTTCAATGGTAATATAGACCAAACTTATTGTCCATGGGTTATAATAAACGGTTATAGGGGAATTTTTTAGTTATGGATAGCAGAGTTTCAGTTTTATACGTTTATATCTTTGAATTGAATTTCGTTTTATAATTTTTTCTCAGTATAAAGTAATGATTACTATATTCTTGATTATATTTCATGATAATATTTGAGTTTCATTGTGTCATGGTTCTAATATTAATGGTTTTGAGTAGAAAAATTTTTCTTTTGGCACAATAGGTTGAGTTTAGGGCTTATTATTATGGTTGAGTTTTTATTTTCAGAAGTGATTTTTGGTAATCATTGTAGAACCATGTTTTACGATATAGAATCAGTTATTATAGAAGAGGGTTTATTATTCCATGGTTACATATTTATAATTTTAGGGTACAGTTAGCTATGAAAATTGGTATTTTAAACATAATTACATATTCTGATTACATGTTACATTTTTGTAATATAACATTATCACTGATATAACTTTCTTTTTTTTTTCTCGATAAATCATGGTACGTTTTAATATATGGTGCCACGAAAAAGTACAGTGATGTAATTCATTGTTTTGTTATTTTATTTTTGCGTTTGTACTGATGTGACCTACGTTAAGAAAGTGCAATTGTCACGTATTTTTGTTTAGTTGTCAATCTTGTTATTCATATCCAGGGCAAGGTCGTTCATTGAGTGATGATACTTTTAAACGTTCACTAATAGAAATTCATAATGAAGCTGTTATAAGACAATTATATTTTTGATGGATGAATATTTTATTCACTTTTATTTTGACTTGAATTTCTTTCTCAATAAAAATATAACTAGAGTATAAGTTTCTATATTCTGATTATTTATTGTATGATTGTGATTTTGTTTTCATATGACTCATATATTGTTCTGATTTCAGAATTGTTCCAGTATATATATATATATATATATATATATATATATATATATAGGCCTATGCACTTCTAATAAATTGTATCATTTCTAGGTTTCTGATTAATAATATATGCTAACCAGCCAGTCCAGTTGTTAATTGTAATATTCACGTCGAGTTTATTAATATTATTGTAAACGTTTCTCTTGATTTTTTTTTTATTACGATTCATTTGCGGTTGCTTCAAGTAGAGTTTTTTTTGTTTGTAAGAGGTTCTGTTACGCATAAACATGTCAATTATGGTACATTTTGCGTCATTTCTCATTCTCACGACTTTCACGGCGCAACTGGAGGCAGTCAGGGTCTTCGCGGGAGTTTTCTACAAGGAGCTACGTCACGCTGTAGCGTATGAATCATCGGTTCCACTAACATACGAGGTAGATTTCCCTGCAGCTCAGCTCGACATCTTGCAGGCGGAAAGGGTGTTCTGGCCTAATTGTCAACAAGAGGATTGCAGTTTAGCGGATGCGGTAGAAGTTTTGTATAATTCTACAAACGGAATTCTTCGCAACAGTCATGCTGCTTTCAACTCTTCAATTCGTTTGGGAACTCAAGCTTCACGAAAGACCAGAGCGATCGATGTTGTCGGCGATTTTCTTCATTTTTGTTGCGCAGTCGCGACGGATGGGGAACTTCATAAGCTGGAATTCAACGAAAAACATGTAGCTGATCACCTCAACGCATTCCAAGGGTTGGTTGCAGACGACCACAAAGATTTAATTCGGATTTCTCGCAACTTGAGGCAGTTTGCTGGAAATTTTTCTCAGCAATTTCACGATGCGTATAGCAAATTAACAGACAGTATGAGATTATTCGTACAACAGAATGTATCGGAGGAGAAAACACTGTTCACAAACCAGTTATTAATTTACATTTTTCACCTCTACTCACATGTAAATATTTTATCACGGCAGGAATTCATAAATACTGCGAAGGAACGCTGTGATAAAAAGCTTTTACCCTTTTCGCTGGTACACCCCAATTTATTACGTTCAGATCTCTTCAGATTGGAGAAAGGATATAAGTCGAAAGGACACCAGTTAGCTATACCTCTATCGGATTTGCAGCGATATTTTGATCTTCCACTTACGACTTGCGTGGTGAAGGAGAACTCCATGGTGCTTAGCTTAAAAGTACCGTTGGTCAGCATCGGCGGACAGTTTCAATTGCACAAGTATGTGAGGACACCTATGTATTTCGACGGCCAGATTTGTCAGCTTCAGCAGCAGGATTTCGTTTTGGCGCGGAGACAGGAGGACGGTGAGATTCAGGTAATCTCGGGAGATCATCTCTCTTCTTGTCGGGCACAGGACGATTTCTTATGCTATCTTCCGCGGCTGGTGCATGGAGGACATATGTCATCGAGATGTATGCATCACTTGTTTGCGGCGACAGAGCTGAAGGACATCCAACAATATTGCAGTTTAAGCTGTCGTCCAGCTAAGCAGGAGTTGGAGATCGTCGAATTTTCGCCTTCGGAGTATATCGTCGCGAATATACAGGCCAACACTACAGTCACTTGCGAGGGAGGTTCGTTTCATCATCTTCAACCTATTCCGGGAGCAATGTATGTGGTTTTACCCTGTCATTGCGAGATTTCGGTCGGCGGGAGAATAATGGTGAGAAAGACTTTTCCGTGTGACGCAAATGTTGATAAACAACCTCAGGTTCTCCATTACTTACCTTTGCATTGGGTTAAGTTTAATTCGTTAAAAATTGATGTTTTGCAACCGCATTTCAATCCTAATTTTGTTAATTTTAGCGAAATTTTAAAAACTGATATAGATATAAAGGTTCCGGAATTTACAGTTCAAGACGTAATATCGTCAGATATATTTCACAAAGTAGATCTTCCAAATTCTTGGGGAGATGTTGTAAATTCCTCTAGTTTTGTTTTTTATATATTATTTGGCTGGTTAGGGTTTTTAACTTTATTCTGTGCATATTTAGGCATCAAGTTGTATGTGTGTAAATTATCTGCTGTAACGGTAGCACAACCCAAGATACATATAATCGATAGTTAGGAGTTATATAGTTACTTTTTGATGGATTAACTGTTTTATTGTTTTTTTTCTTGACTATATAGTTATGAGTCATAATGTACTTATAAAGTTTTTTTTTCTCTTCTTCGATTTTTATTGCAGCTTTTGAAGTAGTTCAATGTTGATTCACAAATAAATTATTGTCAATTGAGATTTTCTTTTCATAATAAGTTGAATATTCATGTATATTAATGTGTATAATATTGAAAGTTAGTTTCATATATAATCAATGTTATTGTGCAGCATAGTTTCGTTTTGAATTTGATTTGAATGTTTGTAATTTAGTTTGAGTAACCTACCTTTCTATGTAAAAGTTTGATTTCAATGTATAGTAGCATTATCAAGTCAATCAGGCACACGTTTGTTTCCCGAGTATTTATTTTGTTTAATCATTATTATTTTTTTTTTTTTTTTTGTTCCCCTCTTGACTACAGACTCAGGGACGAGTCTTTCAGCGGGATGGGTGATGTGTCACCTGGTCATATGGGACATATATATGATTCATATATTTATCTCATATTGATCAGGATTTTAGAGTTTTATTTTACGAAAAGTTTAATGAACGGTGTTTCTGCCTTTGAACAGTTTTGTCATCGACAGAAAGATTGTTTATTTCACTTGTTATCAAAATTATTGTAGTTTCTCTTTTGTTTTTCATAACAAACGTGCTGGCTTGTGCGACGGATAAAAATATGTATTTGAAATGGCTTCATGTTTGGCATTGACTGAGTTATATATTAATACCCAAAATTTTACTAGTCGGTGTGTGAGCTCGTTCGTTAGGACTGTGAGTAAAGTCCGGCTGTTCTGGTGAAGGGGATAGATTTTGTTCTTGTTTTATAATACAGTTTTCCTGTCACAGTTCGGGCAGTTTAAAGAGAATTGTATTATTGAATAGGAAGGGATCTGAACCCACTTCATTAGATCAGTTTTTTTATTTATTTTTCATTAATAATTAACGTCGCGATTAACCAGTGGATGCCAAATTGGGGGCCATTATCAAAAAGGTAGGTGACTACTGAGTCATTGTTTTAATTTTTCCATAACCACAACAAATTTAATCTTCACTAGCAGCCAAGCGAGTAGCCCTTGAAATATTTATCTATTTATTGTTATTTCATAATTTCTAATTATAATTCTAATTTTGTACTAATAATTTATTGTTTTGTTTTAATTATCAAAACCAGTACGATCATTTCTTGTTTTCATTTCCCCACCTTTACATACTCGGTGTAGGCACATATTGCTTACATATTTGGTGGAGGTTTATCCTGCCGTCCATATCTTGTTTACATAATTGGTGGAGATCTTTCCCCCCCCCTTACAATAGTGTACAAGAATTCCTTTCAAACCTAAACTAGGTTGAACTACTTAGTGTTAGAATTATTATGTAATAACATGACTTGTCTTATACTCCATGACTGGAGTCTTTAGGACGTAATCTAAAAAAAAAAAAAATTTCTAAAAAGAAGCTATCTGTATCCATGTATAATAAATTAGCATCTGGATCATATTTTTTAATTTTATCATAATAAAATTGATACATTAATAATTTAGATAAATCTAAAACTGAAAATCCAATATAAATTGGTTTATCAAATTTAACCTTTTGTTTATGAAAATGTGTAGCAATACAATCATCATCAAATATTTTGAATCCTTTTAAATTAGATTTTTTAGAAAATTTGTATGACGATTCTTCATCACCTAATTTTATTTCTAATCTATTTCTCACATTCTCCATCGTCTTTCCAAATACACTGTTACACATAAGTTTATAAAAGTCCTTTTCAAAATCACTTTTACTTTTAGCTCTCATATTTGTATTAAAATTTATATATTCTTCCATAAAATTACTTTGTTTAAATTCTATAACTCTATTAATATTTTCTGAAATCATACCTTTCTCTAAATAATATTTTAAATTTCTAATGTGAACAACATAATTATTTTTATCATAAAGAGTTGTACATAATCTTTTATTATAATGTTCAGGAGCTAAAGGTAAATCTTTATGATTATCATGCAATTCTTCTGGATATTTTAAATCTACTTCAAAAATATATCCAACATCATCATCATTTTCATCATAATTTTTAATTATATCTTCCCATTCATCCAAATTTCTAATATCTGAATTTATAAATATTGTAAATCTTTATATGGTAATTTTTGTGATAAGGCCCAACCATATAAATTGTTCGCATCGATATAAAATAAATAATTTTGTTTTTATTTGGATTATAATTTTTTATATATTTATTATTTGCTTTAGAATATCTAGTTATACATTGTGAAATACCACCTCTAATTCCTTTTTCAATCATTAAATACATGTTATAATCATGTATTAAATCTAGTTCTATTTTTGTAAGTTTTAACATTGCATCCCATGCTAATGATGGAGCTATTAGATAATGAGCTGGATCTAATTTATAATTATTTATACAACAATCTCTAAAATTTTCAAATATATCAGCTAATAATAATACATCTTGTATATTATATAAATCAGAATAATTTCCTAAATTTTTATTTTTTTATTTATTCCATACCATTTTATAATGTAAATAATCTTTTGTATTTATACCTTCATGATTTAAACAACTATAAAACTAATCTTGTTCTAAAATTTTATTATATTCTAATTTTTCAAAATCATCAATAAACTCATATGGAAATATTCCTTTACCACTTAAAATATTAAAAATTTGATCTTCATCATTATCTTCTCTTTTAATAATCTCATTTGAAACTTTTCCATTTTTTATAAAATTATTTATATGCTTACAATCTTCTTTTTTTAGTGATTTTGCTAATTTTTCAATTGATTAAGCTATAAATCTGAATGTATCAACAAATGAAAATTTTATATTTTTTCTTGGTTTATTATCTTCACCAAATTCATAACAATAGCATGATTTGACTGAATAATTAATATATTTTTCATCAGTATTAGCTATAAGATCTACCTTTTTATATTTTTTAGATAACTCTCTTATATATAAATGAGTATCATATCCACTCATATTATGACAATGAATAGGTATAGTTTGTGGAAGTTTAAAATTCAAATTACAAATTGAATGAGCTGCACCTATATATTTTTCACTTAAATGGCAGTGATTTCTTACTTTTTCATAATTTATATCATCATTGAAAGGTTTTTCACAAATATGACAAATTTTAGTTTTTTGAAATTCTATTTCTTCATATTTAGTTAATTCCATTGGAATTTGATTTTCAGAATTATATTTGTATGCTATTTTTTTAGCTATTTTTTCTAAATTTTCAAATAAATATTCAGGAATTTCTTCTAATTCATCTTCATTTTTAGCTCTATAACAAATTGGTTTATAAAATATATTTTCTGCTCTATTAACTAAATAAATTGTAAAACAATATGGAATATGTTTTTGAATTTTAGTTGTAGAAGAATTATTTGGATTATTTTTACAATGATCAATTTTTTGTAATATACTTTCAAAATCTAAATAAATTACAAATGGATGTTTAATTTTTTTATTATAATTCTTAAAATAAACTGTTGATCCTTCTTGTGGCATAATAGGTTTAACCGCTTCATGATTTTTACAAATTTCTAAATGTTCATCTAATCTAATTTTTGAATGAAAATGTGTTAAACATCTTCTAGAAATAATTTTTTTATTTTTATGATTTGATATTTGTTTACTTATTGATCTACTCATATCAGTTATTAAACAATAATGAGAATTCTCATCTTTTTTTATATATAATAAATTAATTTCCAATTCATATTCATAAATTCCAGAAATTTGTAATGGTATAATTTTTTCATCATCTGTATCAATAGTATAAACATTAATTGACATTTTTGGATAATTTTGATAATTATTAAAAGTTCTTTTTTCAAAAACTCTAATATCTTTTAATGATATTGGAACTTCTAATCCTTTAAAAATATCATCATGAATGTATTTCATATACTGTGTAGTTCTATCTGGATGATGTGATTTATTTTCATTAAAAATATCAATTGCACATCTAATTGAATAAATAAAACAATAATTATCCTTATTTATAAAATCAATACATGCTTTTCTATTTTTTATTTTTTTCTGGTAAATCAATATATGATCCTGCATTTAATGAATTGTTTTTATTTAATTTTAAAATTAATTTATCACAACTAACTAATGACCATCCAGATCCTGCATCAGGTTGATGTTGTGATTCTCTTAAAATAGGTTTCTCAAATTGTTTATCAATAAATTCATTTATATCTAAAATATTAGCTGTTATTACTGGAAAAAATTTTATGGTTTTTTGAATTGTATTATCTGTTGGAGAATTTCTTTCATAAGTGCAACCTAGATTCAATTGACCTTTCATACTTTTATGAATTTTAAATTTTTCTTCAATTATTGATGTTAAATCTTTTCTACAAATTTCTAAATAATTTTAATATTATTACTTTTAGGAGAAACTTTAAGTATATATTTATTGAATAAATCATTCTTAGAATTTATATTTTTAATATCCACTATATAATTATTTGATAATTCATTTATATTTTTAGCTAATTCTTTTATTAAATATTTCTTTGATTTATTATTTGTTTTAATATTATTTTCTTCAGCTAATTTTTCAATATAATTTATATTTCTTAACCTTGAAATTTTTGGATATTTTTTAATTTTTTCCAATCTATTAATTAGTTGTTCTCAACTTGAATTATTTGAATTATTAACATCATATTTCTTTCCAATATCTTTAAGTTTTTCAAAATTTAGTATTTGATAATTATCTTTATTGATTTTAAAATCCTCTTTAATTTTTAATAATGCTTTTTCATTTAATCTATCATAATCATGAATATGATTCATTTCAGCCCATTTCTTTAATTCTAAGACTTTTTTATATTTTATAGATGAATTAACTTGATGCTTTTTAGATTTTAAATGTCTATTAAAATTAGAATTATTTGTAAAATTAACATCACAGATTTCACAATAGATTTTATTTTGATCACTCATGATTTTCAATTACTATTTATATGAGAAAAATTTAAGGTAGTTGAAAAAATTATTCTGTTATAATTTCTTGATAAATATTCTTTAAAAATTGTAACCGAACTAGGGGTTGGGGTGGTGCGGCAGAAAAACAAAGATGTCCGACAAATGCTTTTATTCTACGCCCTTCTCCTTCGGGGCACAAGGGTGGCCTTGCCAAATTCTCTTATCAACTAACCGCAAGAATAAAACTATCTCAACAGAATATAATTACTACAGGTTCTGAAACTCCAAAATCTATACTACTAATCTTGATGAAGATCAGAAATCTATAATGAGCACAATATTTTCATTCACAAGATTTGGTTGATTAAAATAAGAGAACAATTCTATCAGTGGTCAATACTTGTCCCAGAATCTACAAGACTATTCTACTAACTTCAAGGAATATCAAAATCTATAACTAACACCGTATTTTCATTCAATAATAGTTGGTTACTCGGATTAAAGAACAGAACTATAAGCTGTCAATCATTGTCCCAGAATCGACAAAATTATTCTACTAACTTCAAGGAATATCAAAATCTATAACTAACACCGTATTCTCATTCAATAATAATTAGTTACTCGGATTAAAGAACAGAACTATAAGCTGTCAATCATTGTCCCAGAATTGACAAAATTACCCTACTAACTTCAGGGACTATCAAAAAAGGAAATAAACTAAAATTACACAATAAGAGATTCAAATTTATAAATTCTCCAATAAGGATTCAAATGAAGTTAGAAATTAAATTAACCAACTCAAAGACAAAAACTAAAATCGAAATTAAACTAAAATTAAAATTGTTCAATAGCCTAAACAGATAACATATGAACTCTCCAATATAGATTCAATTTAAAATCGAAATTAAATTGTCAAAGTCAAAGAGAAAATCTAAAATTGAATGAATTGATAAAAATTTAAAATTTGTTCTATAATCTAATCCAGATGACAATAGCCACAGGTCATTTACTCTCTTTCTCTTTCCATTAGAAGCTAATCAGAATAATTATTCAAAATTCTTGTTATTTGTTAAACAAAACCAAAGGGAGCCCGCCCTAGTCTGCCTGCAGTTAAAAACAACTAATTTTGGACTGAATTCGATAATAGGAAAATGTTCGAGTTTTTTCACTCACCAATCGCCATCAATAGAAAAAGAATTGAAAACACCATTATGCTGTACGGATAGTCCAGTGGAACCCGTCCAGGCTGGATACGCTTGCTAACACTGTCCCTCGGCTACTGCGCCGTTTTTTAAAATTCTATTAGCAATGAGCTAATATTCTCTAGCCTGGGAAAAGTTTTCCCACTAGAATAAAAATCACGCCACTGTCAAGAGAGAGAAAGAGAGTACTAATTGTACTTGAGTTAGACAGAGACACTGTCTTGCGCTGTTGCTAATGCCAGGCGCTAAAATGCTGAGGCATCAGCCATTGTTAAAATCACCATCACTTTTTCATCAATAGGATTTCCACTCTATTACACTACCCTCCCCTTCAAATAAGAGGGTGGGTTTCACTTGGGGAGCTTTGCTCCGTCACTTTCACAAGCACTGGAGCCTTGCTGAATCTTGCCGCAAGTTGTCGGATCAGTACGGTATTTGCCTGCGTTCGTCGGCTCAGCTGTCGGGTTACAGTTACGTGTTCATGCTGAAGGTGGACAATCTCTGCGGTTTGTCCCTTCAGATGCTCTATGGTTCTCTCGAGGTGCTCCACATCCTCCTGCTCAGCTGTTCCAAACAGCATTCTCATTACTTTTCCTCCCAGGTTCATCAGGCCTCGACGAGGTCGTCCTGATGGTAATAAGTCCTTCAAGGCTTGCCCAGCCTCTTCCAGTTGAAGCCCTGAATTAATCAGGCGATTCAAAAACTCCTTATACACTTCTAACTCTGGTACTCTGACACTTGCCTTCATCCATGTAGCCTGAGCAGCCTCCACCTGGGCTCTCAGCTCCCCTATTCCTTGACAAATCTCGGTTGCATTAATTGATACTATTATTCGCCAATGGTCTCCAGTCAACAGCACACTCCCCTGTCGCACGAACCACACCCCTAAGTCCTTGGACTTATGATCAGATAGGGTTGGTTGTCCAATAAAAATAAAACCGTCATTACTCCTAGGTTCTCAGTTATTCTTCGGTTACTTACTCACTTTTTACTTTCTATCTTCAGTTTCTTGTCCAATCAAGCTATTACAGTCTGGGTTTCTTCTACAATATTCCCAACACTTCTCTGCCCACATCCCCAACAAGCACCCCCTACTCAGTTCAGAAGTGGCTTGCTGGTTCCTTAGGCAGTTAAGTTTGGGAGGGTACTCTGTTCCTCAATGGGTAGGGTGATCGTTGGGTCACCCTTTCTTCTTCTACTTCTTCTGGTTCATAGGTGACATCATTTGGGTCATCTACTGGTACATCTGGGCTGGGTAGATCAAAGATTTCTTCTTCTTCTGGGTCAGCATTATTTTCTCCCTCAACCTCCTCTGGCTGTGGTCTTGGATCTTCCTCATTGTCGGTCTCTTCCTCTGAATCTACTAGCAGTGGATAATCTTCCTCATTAGAGTCTTCTGGTTGAGGTACTTGGGAAGTTGTCAATTCTTCTTCTGGTTGAATTTGATCTTCTTGCTCCACCTCTCTTCCAGTAGCTTTCCCCTCCAGGCAGGGCTTCATCCGATTGATGTGAACTATCACTTGCCGACCATCTGGCAGGTTCAACATGTAGTTCACGTCAGAGATTTTCTTCTTTATTTGGTAGGGACCTCCCCAAGGATGATGCCATTTCTTTGCATCTCCTGGTCTTAGTGCTGGGTCATGTAAGTAGACCATTTCTCCCTCCCGAAAATTTCTAAGTTTTCTGTCTTTGTTAGTTGTCTGTAGTCTCCTCTCAGCAGATTTGCTGGAGTTTCTGAAGGCTTCACTAAATGCTTCTTGTAGCCGGTGCTTCAACTGTTTTACATGCTCTTCCACAGGGAGCCCCTTTAGATCATTTGGAGTGGGGAATTCCCCTGGTAAAATCATTTCTCTACCATGTTGCATGTAATGTGGTGAATAACCTGTTGATGCATGAGCCACACTTCGATAAGCCATGAGGGCATATGGGATCCACTGGTCCCAGTCGGTCCCATCTTTCTGCACAAAGTGTGCAATACTATCATTCAAGGTTCGATGAAGTCTTTCTAGGCGCCCATTTGCTTGGGGATGATATGCAGTGGTGCGCAGTTTATTGATTCCTAGAAGTTTACATGTGGATGTCAATAGTTCTGATAAGAAGTTTCTGCCCTGGTCAGTCAACAATCGATCTGGTACTCCATGTCGGGTGATAATGACTCTTACGAATGCCCTAGCCACAGTTTCTGCAGTCTGATTTGGCAAAGGAATACCCTCAGCATATCTGGTGAAATGGTCGATAAAGCTGAGAAAATATCTATTCCCAGAAGTACTAGTAGGTAATGGGCCAACAATATCTAGGCTGACCATTTCCATAGGTCTGGTTGGCTCGTAGGCTTTGACCAATGGTGCTGCCAGTGAGTTTGGGGTTTTTCGCAAGGCACAAGAGTGGCAACCATTCACGTAAGCCTTCACCTCATTGGCCATTCCCTGCCAATAGCATCGCTGCCTGACTCGCGCCAATGTGCGTTCCACCCCAGGATGACCTGCCCATGGGGCATCATGGTTGATCTCCAACACTTGCTTCCTGAGGGATCTTGGTATGGCCAATCTCCAGGAAGATTTATCAGGATCACCATTTGTCCACCAAATAATACCATCCTCAGTGGTCCCCTTTTTAGTCTTTACCAACTCTGTGCACCAGTCATCACTCTGCTGCTGGGTCTGTACTAACTCATCATCCAGTCCTTGTGTCACAACAGTAGTCATGATTCTCCTACTTAAGGCATCTGCATTTGAGTGGTGTTTTCCAGGTTTGTGTAACACTGTATAATCATATTCGGCCAGCCATAAGGCCCATCGGGTGAGTCTTGATGATGGATCCTTCAAGCTAAGCATCCAGCGGAGTGCTACGTGATCGGTTATCAAGGTGAATGTCCGACCCAACAAATAGCAGCGGAACTGCTGAGTAGCCCACACCACTGCCAGTAGTTCACGTTCTGTCACTGAATAATTTCTTTCAGCTGCATTCAGTTGCCGGCTAGCATAGGCTACCGGCTGTTCTCCCTTATCTGTCACTTGAGAAAGAACAGCTCCAATAGCTGTGCCAGATGCATCTGTGGCTAGTAAGAATGGTTGGCTGAAATCTGGGTATACCAACACCATGTCTGAGCACATTATATCCTTGAGCTGCTGAAACGCCTTTTCCTGCTCGGTATCCCAATGATATTTCACATCTGACTTGGTGAGAGAAGTAAGTGGTTTAACTAACTCGGCAAAACTGGGGACAAATCGGCGGTAATAGCCTGCAAGGCCCAGGAATCCCCGCACCTCTTGGACATTCTTTGGGGTTGGAAATTTCTTCACCGCATCAATTTTCCCTGGGTCAGGTTTGACGCCATCAGAGGTCACCACATGTCCCAAGTAGTTTACTTCTGGTTGAGCAAAATGACACTTCTCAATGTTCACCTTCAGGTTGGCTTTTTGTAGAATTGCGAAGACATTCTCCAGTCTTTCAGCATGTTGGGTGATTGTGTCACTGAGGATCACCACATCATCCAAGTAGACTAGACATTCTGATCCCTTGATCTTTGCTAGCAACTGGTCCATCATTCTTTGAAATGTTGCAGGCGCTCCAGTTAGGCCAAAGGCCATCCTCTCATATTGGAAATGTCCACCAACGGTGGTGAACCCAGTCTTCTCACGATCTTCTGGTGCAATCGGAATTTGATGATAGCCACTGTGTAAGTCAATAGTGGAGAAGTACTTGCACCTCCCCAAATTCTCCAAGGTTTCGTTGATTAATGGAAGAGGGTAAGCATCTGCTTTTGTTATCTCATTCAGCGCTCGGAAGTCAGTGCAAAATCGCCACTTTGCACTGCCATCCGTTGTTTTCTTCTTCACAAGCACCACTGGTGCCGACCATGGGCTGGTTGATGGAGAGATGATCCCTTTGTCAAGCATGTCTGCCAGATGCTCTTCTACAACAGGACGGAGATGATAGGGCACTCGATATGGTCGTTTGGCTATAGGTGCTGAGTCAGCTGTAGGGATGCGGTGTTGAACATTCACCTGACAACCATCTCTACCTGGCTCTCCAAATAGGTGTTGATACTTTTCCAGCACTACCTGAATCTGTTCTGCTTCTCCTCTTGGTAGGTGCTTGGTCTTTTCAACAAGGGTCTCTTGCAGTTTGCCACTAGTTTCTAGGGAGCTGATGGCATGTACTTGGAATGGTTCCACTTGATCATCCTCCATTTCTAGGAAATCTACTCTCCCCAAATGTTGCTGTTTATCTATCTGAATGGGAGCAGCTGTCAAGTTCATCACTCTCACAACAGTGTTGCCAGCCCTTGATACATTGAGGCTGCGACCAATGCGGATCCAAGTTGTGGTTGATTCAGGGGCTCTGTTACAAATAGTTGACCATCTGCCAAGTTTGTCTGTGCCTGGACTGCCATTTCTGAATAAGCTGGGATGGTGCGATTTTTGCTTGCAGAGATCCAGTTCATGTTGTCTTGGGTATCCTCCCTTAGTCTCCGTATTGTTGACACTTGAGGAGACTGCATATTGGTCCTCACTGGGTTAGGTCCCTGAACCAGAGCTTGAGTGGCAGCTCCCTTGATATTATTTGTGCCAATAACTGAGGTGGCAACCCCCGTGAAGGTAATGATCTGGCTCTTGGCATCAATCACTGCCCCCAATTTCTTTAAGACATCCCAGCCAATCAATCCATCTCCTGCTATGTCCACTGTAGCTATTACAAATTGATGGGTTACTTGCAAATTTGCCACCTTGCAAGTAACTTCTGGAGTGCCCAGGATGCCCAGAGCTGCGCCTGTAACTCCTCTAGCTCGAATACCTGCAGCCTTGATGGGAACCCCTGGAATTGCTTCTCTCAAAATACAAATCTCAGCTCCTGTGTCTACCAGCAAGCTTTTGGTCAGCCCCATTATTTCCACCTCCACCATTAGCCCACTATTGGTGGTGTTGATGCTGGGAATCCGCTTATATGGTGTTTCCGAGTCTACTGGCCGGGAAACGAGGTGGTTCCCGGCCCCTCCCCGTTTGGGGAACCAGTTCGCTGTTGGGTCTTGTCAGCTACCACTTGGTCTGCGGGTTGGGTCCGCCTCTGTGGGCAGTTGAACGACAGGTGATCCCTTTTTCCACAAACAAAGCAGAATCGACTACCACCTCTGGCATTGGTGTTGCGCTGCGCCAGTTGGTTATTGCTGGTTCGCCACTGGCCCTTGGGTTGGGTGCTTCTCCATCCATCACGATTGGAATTGTTGGACCTACATTCCCTTGCATAGTGTCCAGGTTTCCCGCAGGCAAAACAATTCTGTTTGCTAGCTGGTGGTACTCCAGCTTCCACTCGGGCTACTGCTGCAGCACAACCTGTTGCTCCTGGGTCAGTCTCCACCATGAAGATATTTGGGTGATTTGGTTTAGATGGTCCACTGACAATCCCCTCCATTCGCTCCCCAATCTTGATGGCTGCCTCCAGGTTGGCTGGTGGGTACAACTGTAGCATTGTTGCTGCTTGGCTCTTCAAACCTCGGATGAAGGATGTAAGGATGGTCTGGTCCATCTGTGTACGGGCCCAATCCCGCTGGCCAGGGGTGGTCTGTGGTGGTAGGGCCCGTTGCCCTAGCATCCTACATCTATCTGCAAAAGCTCTTGCCGTCTCGTCTGGTCGCTGGGTTGTCATCATCAGTTCGAGTAGATATTGTTGGGGATCTTGGGTTTGTCCAAATCTTTCTCTCAGGATGCGTTCCACCTCTGCAAATCCAACAGTTGGTTCAAACAGTTCTGGGTAGGAGTCGAGACATGCTGCTGCTGTTCCTGTCACCTTCAGTCGGCAAATTAGTTTTCTATCTGTCTCCTCCCAGTGGCCGGTTTCTGAAGCTAGCCTTACATTCCTCAAGAATTCCTCCACAGATGGCCCTGAAGCTTCGCCTGTGAATGGCTTTATCAGCGATTGTAGTGATAGGTCCTTTCTGACTCGGACTGGTCCTGATGCTTGCTGCTGTGGGGCACCTCCCTCTGTTTCCACTCTCTCCCTGAGAGAGCTGATGTCACTGGCCATTTGGTTTCGCTCTTCCATCAGTCGGGATATTCGTTGTTGTAGCTCCTGTACCTCGTCTGCATTTGTTGGCGCATCTGCCGAGTTTGTTGGCGTTTCTGGCGGATTCGTTGGCATTGTTGCAGCCACCCCACACCTGACACCAAATTATGTAACCGAACTAGGGGTTGGGGTGGTGCGGCAGAAAAACAAAGATGTCCGACAAATGCTTTTATTCTACGCCCTTCTCCTTCGGGGCACAAGGGTGGCCTTGCCAAATTCTCTTATCAACTAACCGCAAGAATAAAACTATCTCAACAGAATATAATTACTACAGGTTCTGAAACTCCAAAATTTATACTACTAATCTTGATGAAGATCAGAAATCTATAATGAGCACAATATTTTCATTCACAAGATTTGGTTGATTAAAATAAGAGAACAATTCTATCAGTGGTCAATACTTGTCCCAGAATCTACAAGACTATTCTACTAACTTCAATAAATATCAAAAATCTATAACTAACACCGTATTTTCATTCAATAATAGTTGGTTACTCGGATTAAAGAACAGAACTATAAGCTGTCAATCATTGTCCCAGAATCGACAAAATTATTCTACTAACTTCAAGGAATATCAAAATCTATAACTAACACCGTATTCTTATTCAATAATAATTAGTTACTCGGATTAAAGAACAGAACTATAAGCTGTCAATCATTGTCCCAGAATCGACAAAATTACCCTACTAACTTCAGGGACTATCAAAAAAGGAAATAAACTAAAATTACACAATAAGAGATTCAAATTTATAAATTCTCCAATAAGGATTCAAATGAAGTTAGAAATTAAATTAACCAACTCAAAGACAAAAACTAAAATCGAAATTAAACTAATATTACACAATCAAAGATTCAAATTATAAATTCTCCAATAAGGATTCAAATGGAGTTAGAAATTAAATTAACCAACTCAAAGACAAAAACTAAAATCGAAAATAAACTAAAATTAAAATTGTTCAATAGCCTAAACAGATAACATATGAACTCTCCAATATAGATTCAATTTAAAATCGAAATTAAATTGTCAAAAGTCAAAGAGAAAATCTAAAATTGAATAAATTGATAAAAAATTTAAAATTCGTTCTATAATCTAATCCAGATAACAATAGCCACAGGTCATTTACTCTCTTTCTCTTTCCATTAGAAGCTAATCAGAATAATTATTCAAAATTCTTGTTATTTGTTAAACAAAACCAAAGGGAGCCCGCCCTAGTCTGCCTGCAGTTAAAAACAACTAATTTTGGACTGAATTCGATAATAGGAAAATGTTCGAGTTTTTCACTCACCAATCGCCATCAATAGAAAAAGAATTGAAAACACCATTATGCTGTACGGATAGTCCAGTGGAACCCGTCCAGGCTGGATACGCTTGCTAACACTGTCCCTCGGCTACTGCGCCGTTTTTTAAAATTCTATTAGCAATGAGCTAATATTTCTCTAGCCTGGGAAAAGTTTTCCCACTAGAAT
Source organism: Nilaparvata lugens (assembly GCF_014356525.2). Classification (NCBI taxonomy): domain Eukaryota; kingdom Metazoa; phylum Arthropoda; class Insecta; order Hemiptera; family Delphacidae; genus Nilaparvata; species Nilaparvata lugens. The sequence continues at coordinate 5,620,593 of NC_052519.1, forward strand.
AAAAATCACGCCACTGTCAAGAGAGAGAAAGAGAGTACTAATTCTACTTGAGTTAGACAGAGACACTGTCTTGCGCTGTTGCTAATGCCAGGCGCTAAAATGCTGAGGCATCAGCCATTGTTAAAATCACCATCACTTTTTCATCAATAGGATTTCCACTCTATTACAAAATGATAAATCTTAAGAATATCATTAGATTAATCGAGTTCATGAATTGGATCCTATTTTTAAGTTAATAAATTAGATTTATTTAAATTAGATTTAATAAGATCAACCTTATTCATGAATCTTAATTAATTAATTAATAATAATTTATTCATGAATCTTAATTAATGAAAGAATTATATCATTAAAATATTTTTATATGAATATATTTTAAGTTAAATAAATCAGATTTATTTAAATTAGATTTAATAAGATCAACCTTATTCATGAATCTTAATTAATTAATTAATAATAATAATTTATTCATGAATCTTAATTAATGAAAGATTTATATTATTTAAATATTTTATATAAATATATTTTAAGTTAAATAAATTAGATTTATTTAAATTAGATTTAATAAGATCAACCTTATTCATGAATCTTAATTAATTAATCAATAATAATTTATTCATGAATCTTAATTAATGAAAGAATTATATTATTAAAATATTTTAATATGAATATATTTTAGGTTAAATAAATCAGATTTATTTAAATTAGATTTAATAAGATCAACCTTATTCATAAATCTTAATTAATTCATAATAAAGTAAGCTAAGATCAAGAATCAAATAGCAATGTTACTATAAGTCTCTGTGGTGTAGTGGGTAGCATGTCTGCTTGTCACGCATAAGACTGTGGGTTCAAATCCCAGAATGGACCAAATTTTTTTGATCAATGAAAATTATTTGAAACTTAACATTAAGAATTAAATTCAAATTTATAAAATGATCAAGTGGTCTAGTGGTTAGAATGCTTGACTAATAAATGGGAGACTCTGGTTCAAATCCAGATGTCTCCCATTAATTATTGAGGACATAGTAAATGTCGTGAAATTACTGAACTGTTATCCAATGGGCCCAACTGATATCTTGAGTAGGTATTTTCACTAAAAATCTATGAGACTACCTAGGAGTCGTTCCTCATGGGGGTTAAAAAAAAACATGGGGGTTGAAAAAAAAAATAACCCCCAAAATTCCTTTCATCTCCTATATCCTTACTTCATGATCTGTATGCAAAAAATTCATCATTGATGAAATCGTCGTGTGATTATCATAGTGATCACGTAAGAGGCCATGCTTACAGATCATGAAGTAAGGATAGGAGATGAAAGGAAAATATGATCATATTAATATGATCATTTTAATAAAAAAAAAAAACAAAATAATTCAATAAAATGGAGACTTTTGATCTCTAAGTAAAATTCAATTTCCTTGATTTATTTAATAAATTAAATTGAATGATATTTTCCAATTTTTGTTGAAAAATAAGTCACTCCAAAAAATTTCTCTGATACTTAACAGTATTTTTTATGATTGAAAAATTTATTAATTTTATACTTGAATTTTATCAATTTATCAATTATTTTATTAAATTTCATTAAAATTAGACTAAATTTAATGAAATTTGATTGAAAATAACATATAATTTTGTTGAAATATGATTGATCCAAAAGTGGGGTAGAATCCTCATGTTACTATCTACTACTGTCATATTAAAGTGAATTGAGAAATTCCCTATCACTCTACATCTATACTGACAGATTCAAGTGTATCCCTCTCTCACATCTAATGCTATACTGTCATATTAAAGTGAATCCAGAGAGAGAGAGAGGTCAATGACTCTCTCTACATCTATTGCTTAATAATCTATTGCTATACTGTCAGATTGAAGTGAATCTCTACAATAATCTAAGTTCTATAATGGGGCATATTATACTTGGTTTCCAACTGACAGTCAAGAGTTCAATCAAACTGTTTATGAATGTGTAAAAAATTGAGCTCTTTTGCTGTACAAACATCCCAGTCGTTATTGTTTAAGTGTTTTCTCCGACAATATGTAAGTATAATTGGGATGAGCTAGCATATCTAAAAATACTTACATATTCTCAGACCTATTTCACTCGGGCAAAATAATACTCAACGTCTATAGTTACCATGAAACTGTCTTAAGAAGATATGATTTCCGCTCACATTCAATTCCCATGAATGAGAATTAAAACTTCTGATGAAGGTTTTATCCTCATTCAAAACCACTGAATATTCTTTCGATAATTTTAAGGTGAATTTCGCCATTATCGGCAAATGTTACCTTTGTTAGCACAAACCAATCATGAGGATAAAATTCAAAACCCAAATCGACTAGCGGATTTGCTTCTACAGAGAACTCGTTGAAACTTCTCCAATCGAAATAGTTAGACAACATGTTGTCAGTTCAACCGTTTAGACTAAAGTGACGCGTGCGCCTGCTCGTGTGCATGCTACACTCCCTTGTCTAGACAAATGACACGTGCGCTACACTCCCTGTGAGGTCCCCTTCTACAGATAAGACCGATAACTCCTGCATCGAAAAACCGTTACATTCAATCATAGACACATGAAAAAATGTCTAGACTGATTTATCATGTTGAAGCGACATGTGTTTAACTGTTAAAGTTCGTTATGCTTCAAATTTCTCTCTCACATAATATGTCAAGTGTTATCCTTTCACAAGATTTCAGAGACCAAACCCTTTATACTCACCACCTTCATCTTGAAGCAGCATGTGTTAGCAAGAAAACCGTTAAAGTTCAGTGTGCTTCAAATTTCACTCTCTCATAATATGTCAAGTGCTATCCTTTTACAAGATTTTATGTTTTCGGGGTCAATACGACCCCTTTGTACTGTGCTAAACCCATTTTTTCTGTAATAATTTTGGCTACCTGATTTTCTGTAAGCTTATGTTGTTTGGCCTCTATCCAGTTCATATTAAAACTCACGCGTGCATAACCGCTCACTATATTGTAGGCCACTCTGTGGATGAATAAATTAAGATAATTTATGAATGGAGCCGAACATTGCCGTCTCATAACAGAGCCCTCTTCCAAATTTTTAATTGCCTCAGCTATTCCATCACAAACGCTTTTCACAGCGACTTCCATCTCGTTTTTCTTAATAAAATCTCCTATATCATTTTTAGTTGCATACTTTTCTGCAATTTGATTAATCAGAATAGCAATAGCATCTTTTGTAATGAATTGTTTGATACCATCCATAATATTAGCTTTTATTGCACTCGCCATTTCTGATGATTGTTTTTCAAACTCTTCCTTTGTTAATGAAGAACTAGTCAATTTCTGCAAAGTAGATTCTAAATATTGCTTATCAATTGGCAATGGGTGTGTTCCATTTACTTTGGTGAAAATTTCTGTACTGAGCTGTTTTAATTTAGTATTGAGATAGTTTCTGTCCAGCACCTCCAAATTCTTAATTTTATCCGATATGGCTTTTAATTTCTCATCTAAATAAGCTTTATCAACTTTATCGTTGTTAATACTGTTCAACTGGGATGAAAAGCTGTCTGTTAAAGTTTTCACTTCTCCTAGAGCAGATTCTAAAGTTAGAGTTCTCTCTGCAATAACTTTATTGATATTGGCGCTAAAATTTTGTAATGAACTTAGAATATGTTCTCTTTCAATTATGCTCACCCCGATATTCTTGGTATTTTCCGAAACGAGTTTGGTTATTTGCGAATCTAAATAAAATTTCACAGCTTCGCTGATTCCTTGTTGATTTATCGATTCAATTATTTTCTGTGTTATCGAGTCAATATCACACGTAAGATTAGCAACAGCAGCCCCAGCACTAGGTGTATCAATCCGACCGAGTCGATACAGAGTCATTGTAACACTAAACAATTAGTTTTGCTTCTTTTAGCTCTTCAATTATAGGGGCGATCTCAACATCATGTCAAGTGTTGCCAGAAGCTTTTGAGGGATAGAGTAAATTTAATCTTCCCACTAATTCGTCAAAATTATCAAAGTATTGATAAATTCTATCATTAGAATTATTTTTTGCAAATTTCAATAAACCCCATCCCTTCTTTTTACTAATTTTTTTACTGGGGAATTACTTCTGAATCATTTGCGATTTCATTTAACATAGCCTCATCGATCTAAATGTATGCCTGTAAGTGTTAAGATTTTCCTATACTTATCCAGATCTCTCTGATTATAAAGATTTGAATTCGGCCTTGAACTGAATAATAACTCAAGTAGACCATGTGTTAAATGAAATCTTTCATTATAAATATCTATATAACCGTTATCGAATATTACTTGCTGATTTCCAATATAATACACGTCATCTTTAGAATTGTATGAAATTCCATAACTAATTGAATTATTCATTTTCTCCTCATGAAACGTTTTTAGATATTGTGACAGCACATCATTGTTTTTACTAGAACCGAGTAAACTGTTTTCAAATTTAGTTGAGCTTAAAAGATTACCTGTTGAACTCCCCTAGCTTTTATCATAACTCAACTGCTCATCATCAATCTCCATGCTCTCTTCTTCTTCCTCTTTTACCTCTTCCTTTTTTGGTTTTACACCATGATTAGAGTAAAAACTAGATTTGTTTTTTCCCAGTTCAATTATGGGCTCTATCAATGGTGAGAGCATTTCCCTATTGTATTCCTCCGATCGTTTTTCAAAATTAACTAAGCTTTCATGCTTGTCGCTGATTACTTTTCTCAATTTCTTAATCTTTTCGATTAAACCAATGTTCTTCCTACTCAGTTTTCTGCTGCGTGTTTTAGACAACATGACTGCACAAAGAATTAATCTCTACTGAACGGTAAGAAACATATTGAGCGAATCTCGGTACTTGCCGCTATTAATTCCACACTCGGTCATAATAGTTACAAAATTATGAGGTTTACGATTCCAAACTTTATGACAAAGTTTAGCGAAATCTTTATAAGAAATATCTCTTCCAACATGATCTCTGTGAATTAATTCCAGACTCAATAAATCTATCTTGAAGATTATAATCGTATTTGCATTGTCCCTAGTGAAATGTTTCTGTGTAGCTCCATAACTCTGAATTAAATATGCAGTGTCAATATTACGATGTTGTCCCATAGTAAAATATTCTCTTATTTGAGGTACATGATTGAGTTGTAAGTCGTCAAATATAGCTGAAGAATATTCTGATATTTTGTTCAGATGAGGTATAGATTCAGAATTGTTGTTTATATGAAATTCAATATCTTTTATTTTTGAAAAGACTTTTCTCAAAAACAAGTACTTATCTTGATACTTGCTCTTCGTATGCAAGTATATAGTTTTAAATCTCAACCCATTCTTTGAAAAAATTAAATTAAATAGCAAATTGGTCTTGCCACAGCCTGAAGAGCCTATTATAAGGATCCTTGCATTATGAGGTAACAACTTACCATTTTTACACCATGTTGGCATTTCTTTCTGTCTTATAACTTTGTCAAAATCAACTATCGGGATATTACTCATGTTAGTCATGTGTACAGCATGTGATCTGATGAGGAACTAATCATTTTTCGTAAGTTATCAGGGAGGAGGAGGAGGAGGGTGTGTGCTAGACACCACATCGCTGTGTAAAGCTTATCACATCGAGATGCAAGCGACAGGTGCTCGCTCTCCCCTTTCAATGCACTGATAGAAGTTTCTCACTTCAATATATTGTTCCCTCTCTCTCCCACACCCTCTTCACGAGAATGCATGTGTTCCCCCTTATCTAAGCTAGCTAATTACGAAAATGAAACTTCAGATTAAAATGAAACTGAGAAGCATTTTTGATAAAGACGTATTATATTCACACCAAATCTTTGTCATATTTACACTGAATGGAATGTATTACAATGTGATATGAATGGAATGTATTACAATGTGATATAGATTATTTTTCATCTAATAGTTGACTTCTACTAATATAACTAGGCGTTGAAAATTCAATCCACTTAACAAGCAATCCTTTTTTGTCGGGCTTTAATATTTTTTCGATCAGATATACTTGTCTCTCCGATTCGTTTGATTCTGTTTTTTTAATTTCTTCTCCGTAGAACCTACCACTAATTACTTCTCCGTTTAGATCTCTCAAGCTATATGTTACAGGTTGAGAAGGGAATATAGAATGAATTACAAAATACTCTGTGCTCCAATTTATGTTATAAGATTTATCGAAAAGAACCCTTTTCTTTGAGATTCGTACAACATCTCCTAGCTTAAATTTTTGTTTTGAATTTTTCAATTTATATTGTCTATTGAATGCAGGATTCAAAGACATTAAAACACGATTAAAGTCTTTTTTCCTCACATCTTTAGGTTTAATTCTAATTGAAGTGTGCATTGTTGCATTATAATCGCAAACCAAACTGTCTAGCTGTGATATCCAGTTTTTGGTTCCACGTTCAGTTGAATATCTATAAATTTTTGCTTTAATTGTTCTATTAAACCTTTCAACTATGGAGGCTTTCTTATCGCTAAAAACATGATAATGTTTAATACTGCATCTATCTAATAATGCTTTAACTTTTGAATTGAAGAATTCTGTTCCCTGATCTGATTGAAACAACTTAACTCCCTTATTTTTAGAAATAATTGGCTCGAGTGCATCAAATACAGATTGACTTGACTTGTCTTTTAATGGTACACAATATGCGAATTTTGAAAAACAATTAATAACAGCTAAGATATAGCTATAACCTTTATTAAAACGTGATAAACTGCTCATCTCAATGAGATCGGCTTGAAGCAAGTCTTTTTCACTTTTCAACTCATATTTGCGAGTGGGATAGTTAACGCGTGGTACACTATGAAGTTCTAATGCTATCTTAGATCTAATAATATTCATATTTACAACACGAAATCAAAATTAGTGGTGTTGGATAATCGTCATGGAACATACTGAGCAATCAGTTCAGAGTGTTGTTGGCACCCTATAATGTCCAAAAGGTAAAGTGTCTACACCGTTCTCAGCAATATATCTCTTATCGTCATAAGGACTCAAGCAGATTTTTGCACATTCAATCTGATACATGGTGTGATTATAGGACCTCATCATATTAAATTTTTCAATGTGTTCACAACGTTCAATCAGTGATTCCTTATATAAATTAAAATTAAGTTTTCTACATTTCACTCTGGTCTGTACACCCTTTGCTACACATTTATTTACAGGTTCTTCATTCTTGTTACATACTAGATAAGAGTAAAGTTTGGATCCAAGCCCTACAAATTTATGGACGGGTTTTGAGGCAGTCTCATCCTTGAACTTTCCTACAACTTTATTTCTCTCCATGGAAAAGCATGGGTAATTACTAGTGTCAAAAAGGTTCAAATTTTCTTTAATCAACTGATACACATCTTTGACTTTTACATTTAAAAGAAAACTATCTGTATCGGTCATACAGAGTTCTACGCGATCCCACAGTATAATTTCTTGTAATTTGCAATAGAAAAAATTGTACATATGGAATTTACTCAACTCCAGTATGGAAAACCCGGAATAGACAGACTTGTTCATTTTCAGTTCCAACTTGCGAGAGAAAACTGCGATCATGTTTGGACTAATTATTTGCCAGCGTTTGCATAACGGATTTGAAATGTACTTATCTAACCGTTTTTCATCCGTGATAATTTTAACATTAATTTGCTTGCGACTTGATTGTATCGTCTTGCCAAAAATCAAATTACAACAGGCCTTAAAGAAGGATATTTCAAATTTATTTTTCGCGTTCTGCCTATTCCGGATATTGAAGTCGATGTAGCTTTTCAGCCAGGGAGATTGGGAAAAGCTAATGACGCGATATACTTTCGATAATTACAAGCCGAGCTGAAGGTAGAGCTTTAAATTGAGGTAATGGACAATGTACTTTTCACGATCAAAAAGTGTGTTCATAAGCTTTTTGGTTCCAGTTTGACCGTCTCATTTGTTTGATAGTTTGACAGTAATTCGTGCAGTGGTGTTTGGTGGAGAGGTGCAAGTGGGAAGCTGGCATGCTTATCATGCAACTCCTGGGGGTACTTGAGATCACATTCTATTATATATCCGGTTTCTGAATTGCTGTCCAAATTCGTGAAATCAAGTTTGGAAATTTCTTCCTCTGAGAGGAATTTGAAATTTCCAACAGGTAAGCTTCGGCTCATAGCTTCCTAAAAATTACGGATTACAGAAAATTATATGCTTCCTGAAACTTAGTATATTTAATTATAGCTTCATAAACTTTTATAGTTACAAATTACAACAACTTTTAAGTATCTATAATTATTATGAAAAGTATTTTTAACATCTTCAACTCAATAGACAGGTATGTCTTATTGAACATACGGTATTGTTTTCATGGATAATCATGTACAGTTGAAGTGTAACTAATGTAGTTTAATGTATGTTTTATTAGATAAATTATTTTTAGAATATTGTTACTATCGCGCTTATAACAACTTAAAAGAATTTATATTATTATGAGAATTTTTTACATTTTTAACTCAATAGATCGATATAGATAGTTTTAGTATATTAATAAAGAATATATATTAAGAAATAAAAAATCTTAATTCATAATTGTTTGTTTTATTCTGATTTGTATATTCAGATTAATGATTTATAAGTGTATAAATTTGAATGGACATAACCTAAATAGTATTTAGACAATTTAAGACAACATTATTAAAATAAAGAAGTTTTGCCTGTTTTTTCTTTTCCAACTACTGCATTGTTCACTTTATCCAATAAATGAATAGATAAGTGTCTTATTGAACATATTATTGTTTTCATAAATAATCATAATTATACAGAGTTAAAGTGTTAATTTAGTTCAGTATTTTATTGAAGAAATTGTTGGATAATTCATCAATAATAATGTACAGTTGAAGTGTAAATGTAGTATAATGTATGTTGTATTAAAAAAAATTAATATTGCTACTATCACACTTATAACAAGTCAAAAGTATTCATGTTTTTATAAGTAGTTTTTACATTAACTCAATTGACAGGTATGTCTTATTGAACTAATTGTTTTTATGAATAATCATAATTTATGATACAGAGTTGAAGTGTAAATCTAATTCAGTGTTTTATTGAAGAAATTGTTGGATGATTCATGGATAATCATGTAAAGTTGAAATGTAAATGTAGTTTAATGTATGTTTAATTGAATAGATTATTTTAAAGATATTGTTACTTACGCACTTATAACAACTTATAAGTATTTTTTACATTTTTAACTCAATAGACAGATATGGCATATTGAACGTATTGTTTTCATCAATAAAATCAAAGCTACTAGTTGTGATGTTACACCATCTATTTCGATTTTATATCACAATTAAATGTGTTCGAAATAATAATTCATTTTCGATCTGTTATGAGGATCACAGCCTTCTCATTATATCACAATAATAAAATCGAAACTATAAATTTCAACTCAATATTCCACTTCTCACTGTTCATTTCAATAATGAAATCAGTCACATGATTTACTTATGCAAAGTAACCTTCCATTGGATATAAATGACAGTGTGTTTATTATAACAGATAACATCTGCTAATCAATTCACAATCAGTGAACATTCATTGCTCAAACTCTCTTTCTCACTTCAAGACTTATTTCACCCCGAAATAAATCTTAATTTACTTTTTCAAAGTGATTATTCACACAAGGCGTGTATAATGACACAACAGCTGTTAATTAATTCATACTCTGGAAGTATTGATTTTCCGAAAAATAATCACAACAATCAGCACAAATAGTAATAATTGAATGAATTAATGCACCGTCAATAATAACTCATGATGGTAGGCTGAGTAAAAATTAGATTCACTCTCGAGACGTGATCTAATTCCAAAACTATCAATAGCACGTTCGAACTCAGACTGACTCAATAACACTAGAATATCTGGAAAAACTACAATTCTCATGAATTCAATTTTATAAATTGTTATTGAAAAGGAGAAGTAATTCTCTTCTACAGACTAGAAGCTTGGCGATAACAGTTAGCCAGTTGAGATAATGTTTATCTTATCTGTACAGCACAGCACAAACAACTTTTCGATCCAACATAGAATTAATTCCAATTGAAATAATAATTATTTTATTCCAATTCATAGTAAGTCCTCCAACTTTATTTTCAAGTTAAATATTGGAAAATTTAAATCATAATCTGAAGCTAATCACCCCCGATTGTAGTACATCTCGACTCACAATCAAACGCAATTTATTCATTCCACATGAATAATTAATTGCAACGAAATTCACTTTTATCCCACAGTATAATAACGTCTGTTAATTAACTGCATCGTAACACTTTACACGGATTAAAGCAATTACCACCAGCTTCATTAAATGATTTCAATTATTATTATAGCCATCACCTCATGGTTAAAATATTATTCATATCATACTGATCTACAATATTTTCTAATATTCTCTATCTACTCATTTCGCCATCAACTATTTATGGCAAGTAGAAAACAAGCTACTGCAAGTTTTGTTTGTTAACCTGTACTTGGTTACAACAATATCGGTAATATACCGATCAAGAAAATTTAGTCTAGTTGGAATCGACTTTGGCTGTTATTAACTAGTCATAGACTGTAGAAAACTTTCTTGATTATCCTTGCTTGGTCACATCATAATATTGTAAATAAATTTCAAACAGAAATTATTGAGATTGTCTTCAGATCAAAAGAAACGCATTAATTTGTCAATAATAATTTTTTCCATCTAATTCAGCCAGTGCTTTATGACTGATTATAATAATTAAACTGTAATGGTTGAGTTGCCATTTAGTTTAAGTAGAACTCCATTTTATGAGACAAATTAAACGGAATATGCTCTTTCCTTTTAATAAACTATTGACCAATTTCTTTCAATAACAATAATATGTCAGTCTTTTAATATTTTCATTAATTTCGAAATCGTGCTAATGCTATTAATTTTCAAAATTCGGCTAATAAATTCGTGCTAATAATTCTGAATTAATTTTTTTCAATTCCTATGCAATTTTGTCTTTGACAACAAAATTTAATTTCCTCATTTTAAATGGGATAATTTATGAATCAAAAATAGCTCTAAAGCTGTGATATGATTGAACTCTTATGATATTCACCCCTTCTCGCCTCTTACCTCCTTATTGGCGGCGCATGACACCTCTCTGGTATCCCATCCTCCGGATAGGCAGCGACCCTCTATAGACTCGCTCGGCCTCCTGCTGTCCATCCGCTCGAATTCCGTCCACCTTTTCCGCAACTGCTCCATCACTATCCTCTTCCCCATCTTCGGGCAGGTGTGGCTGGAGCTTGGTGCCCTTCTCGTGCACAGTAAACCTCTTACCGGCACTCAACATTTCCTCGATCTCATATGGGCCAGAAAATTTCGGCGCTAACTTCGCGGCAAGCTGATTAGCACCCGAGGACAGGTGACACTCCTTCCTGTAGACTAGCTGTCCAGAGTTCACCTTCCTTGTCCTCCTTTTCCAATTATAATACCGGTTGGCATTATAATTCTTGTCTCCAATATCTGAAACTACTTTGAGTGTAGTTCTAGCACCGGCAGTCTTCTAGACTGCCCTGCTCGAAGATTATTTCCAGCTCCTTGCTGAAAATTATCCTCCTTCTTCCACCTCCGGTACAGCTTTTCCGGACAGTTGAACCTCCAGTGCCCAGCTCGTTTACAGTGCCAGCAAATGAACTTTCCACGGGCTGGAGAAATTTTCTGAGAAATAAATTCTTCTTTTCCAGTCTTCCACACGGCTCCTACGTGTTCCTGGACATGAGGAAATTTCTTCTTCTCCTGCTTCTTCACAAGAATAATTCCGGGTGGCTTCCTTGACCTCCCTATGTCAGGCTGGGTTTTAACAGTAGCCAGCCTCAAGTTGACAGCTCCTTTTCCCACTTTTGAAGTGGAAATATCGTCTCTAATATGCTTTTTGACGAGATGAGGATCCCATTCCACTGACCGGGAATAGGGGTCTATTCTCACCCGGTGCTCTCGAAGAAACTCCATACCAAGCAGAATATCTGGAGAAAGCCCATCCATTATTGTGAGTGTTGTTGATAGGGATATTCTGCCAATTTTGAGGTTGGTTATAACACCACCTCGCAGACGTGCAGCTGCTCCGTTAGCCATTACAGCGCCGCGCTGCACAGGCTCTCGTTCCACTGCTTCCAAACTATTAAAAGCTTTAGAGCTAATATAATTGGACTCTGCTCCGGTGTCGAGAAGAGCACTATACTGTCTGTCTCCTATTTCCACTGTAGTGAAAAGACGGTTGTCATCCTGGAGCTCTGGCTCTAGCTGGATTTGAAGCCTCGTTTTAACCACAGCTGTTTTATCAGAAGTCTTCTTCTGCTCTCTCTCACAGGAACAATTGGGTCGTGGCTTCCCGCACTTTGAGCAGAGTGAAACCTCCGGACACTCCAGTGTCCCACCTTCTTGCACTGCCAGCATACGGGGCCTTCTGTAGGCTGTTCACTCCGGCGCTGTGTAGTAGTCGTCTCCTGTCGAGGCTTGGTCAGCTTCCTCACCTCCTCCTGCTTCACAGCTCGTTGTCTCTGTTGAGCACTCTTCTCCTCGAATTTAATTCATTCATATTGCCTCGCTAAGTGTAGCAAGTCGTCGGTGGTGTACACTTCAGCCTCTCTGATGTAGAGCTTGTAGCGTGGTAGAAGATTTTTGTACAATCTCTGTACCTGGCTACTCTCTGAAAAACCACCTCTTCTCCTCATCAGCGTTAGCAGCTCCTCAACATAGTCGTCTATGAGCTCGCCTTCTTTCTGCCGCCTGTCGAGAATTTCATTCTCAAGATCCTCCACATAAGTAGGTGGATAGTAACGAGACCGAAAGTCTCTCAGGAAATCGTCCCAGTGTCTCCACTGTTCTCTCCTATTCCTCATCCATAAGGAACATTTCCCCGCTAACATTTCAGGTAGCGCTGGAAATAACTGTCTGCCAGACAAGCCATATGCTTGTTGCAGCTCCTCGAGCCGCTCCATAAAACTTGGAGCATCTCCACTCCCATCATATGAGAGCCGCCACCCTCGAACCTTGTCACACACGGCACCCGGGTCCATACAGGATGTAGCAGGCACCGCTGACCTGGTAGGTGACCTCAACACATGCCTAGGCATGTTATAATGCCCCTCCGGCATCTCCGGCCTCACCAGTGCAGGCTCTGCCTCCTCGCTAACTGGTGCTGGCCTTCGCGCTCCTCGACGAAGCGCATCCTCCCCATTATCCAGAACGGGGAGCATCGCAACAATCCGCCGTCGTTGCTCCAGTAGAGCCCTCCTCAGGCTCGTACTTGTGCCATCTGTCAGCACTGAGTTGAGTAGTAGATCAATCAAGCCCTGATCGTGCACTCTGTACACCCAGGAGTTGCTGGAGTCGCCATCAAACTCTGGAGACGTCTCCTTGGGTATTACTTCCAGTCTGGAACATGCATTGGCCTCCGCGACTGGTGGCCACAAAGCTGCAGCTCCTTCCTCTTCCTGACCTGTGCCAGCTCCGCCACCGATCCTGTTTAGACCAACGGCCTCCACCCTTGTCCTCCGGTGGTTTTCGACAAGAGCTCTCCTGAGCTCTGCCATGGTTCCAGTTGTAGGTAGCCCTGCAGCAGCCGAAAATTTCACTGCTTCATCCCGGTGGAGTTTGTAAACCCAGGACACTCCTGGATCGCTGCTATCCTCTCGCGCCTCCTTGTCTTCTCCGGCGCGATTACATTTCTCTTCTGCACTCATTGCTGCTTTTCTCCTCCTGCCTTGGGCCCCACGTTCGTGTGCCAATCTTCTGAGTTGATTTTTGCCCACACCTTTCTCTATCAGAGTTCCCAGTGTCGCTCTGGGCCGGCTAAACTCAGTCGGTGACTGGGGTGGGCCGCAGCAGGGGACGGGAGTCTTGGTGGGGCGTCCGTCAACCACCCTCGCTGACTTAGTGTCAGCCTAAGTCCTAGTTGTCGGGCACCAGGTGTCCTCCTGGGGTCCGGGTTGGTCGCGGAGCTCTAGTAAAGGCCTTCCCTAGCCTTTCTAGAGGTCCTCTCTTGATCCCGCACTGAATTAGTGCTCTGCGGCGGCTCGCGCCCTGGACTTTCCTAAGTCCTAGTCGTCGGGCACCAGGTGTCCTCCTGGGGTCCGGGTTGGTCGCGGAGCTCTAGTAAAGGCCTTCCCTAGCCTTTCTAGAGGTCCTCGTCGATCCCGCACTGTATTAGTGCTCTGCGGCGGCTCGCGCCCTGGACTTTCCTAAGCCCTAGTCGTCGGGCACCAGGTGTCCTCCTGGGGTCCGGGTTGGTCGCGGAGCTCTAGTAAAGGCCTTCCCTAGCCTTCCTAGAGGTCCTTCCTCGATTCCGCACCGAATTGGTACGTTGCGGCGGCTCGTGCTCCAGACTTTCCTAAGTCTGATTCGCCGGACACTAAGTGTCCTCCTGGGGTCCGGATCGGTCGCGGAGTTCCCGCAAAGGCCTTCCCTGGCCTTAGTTGAGGTCCTCTTTCGATTCGGAATGGAATCGACTCGCTGCGGGGGCCCGTTCACCGGACTTCTCTCGCAGCCGCGGAGTCCAAGTCCTCGAGCACCGGGTCCTCTCCTGGGGTCCGGATCGGTCGCGGAGTTGCGGAAAAGGCTTTTCCACACCTTCCTTGAGGTCTTCTTGCACCTCGATGCTCCACTGGTGGTATACCAATGGGGAGTCAGGTTTCGACCAAAACCTGACGTGTCGCCGTTGGTCGAAACTGGTAACCCGTCGTCTAAATACGGGTGAAATGTCGTTCGGCACTTGTCCTAATGGATGTTGAGCAATGGAGCTTACAGTGTTCGAGACTAATCGTCCTTAGCCTCAAACACAACTCCCAGTCGTTGAAGGATTCGGAGTTCACTCTGGTATGAGACGTACCGTGATGTTGCTAGCTGCTCGCTGCTTCCTTCTCACCTTACTCGACCGCTCGCCCTGGGCTCTCCGAACTCGACTGCCTCCTGCTAGCCTTTCTCGAGCCTCCCTCAGTGACCAAGAGGGAGGGGAGAGAGGATGCGCAGCACCGCTGAGCGGTAAGCCAGCGGCTGGCTTGCACGTTGACCCCTTTGATTCTATCAAAGATAGCCGAGCGTCAAATAAATGAGCCCTAAACTCAATTCCTTTCTCTAGTTACGATATACATCGTGACAAGTTAAAGTGTAAATCTAGTTCAGTTTTTGATTGAAAAATTGTTTTAAAAATATTGTTACTATCGCGCACCAGCACATCAATATAACTTTTCTTTATTGTATCTTAGTAGATTCATAGTAGAGATATTTTAGACGATTCATATTACATTACAAATCATAGAAATCAAAATCATCTAGGTTCTACTGCAAATAAATTCTCCATACCAATTTGGTGTCCACAAGAATAATTTTTACCATCAGAAGTATCATGTTTTTTAAAGCATTGAATTCATTTGTATTGTTATCATTAAGATTTAAAGACATTATAAGCAATAACATTTTTTAATTTCAAAAATTATATGAATTCTCTTGTATTGTACTGTACAGAGTAATTCACTTGAAGTGTTACATTAGGTAACTTATAGGCGTTTGTTTTACTTTTTACAAAAGTACAAATTCCTTCCTTTTCTGTGACATTGTACATACTATTTGAATTTTAAAAATATTTTCCATTTTCCAGAATGTCGGGAAAAATTTCTTTTAAAAGGCAATATCCAAATTCATGTTTTTGGATTTCACGTGAAATTTTGAGACATTTTTGATCTTTTGATTTTTTTATAAAGTTTACCGTTTTGGATGTACATTAATAATAAGCCACAAAGAATAATAGCAGTAAAAATTTCTAAAAGTTTTTCTCCAATCCAAAACCATACATTCTATACAAAGACTCTACACAAAGTGTCCGGCTACTCTCTGAGAATATACTTTTGAGGGCTAATGTTTTCTTAAAAATGTATAGGAAATTTCTCACAAACACTCGCTGGAAATTTTCAATCACCGTGAGAAACATGACAAGACAATTCATTAGATTTCAATTTCACATCTGCGATTTGTTTTATCAATACTGGTTAGTACAGCAAAAAATCAAGTTAAATCCCTTAAAGCACAGAGAAATCATTTTCAGAATATTTTACTCATCAACTTGATTATCCCTGCGGTTGAGAATTTATACCTAAATCCTTTGACAGTTTTCTCTAGAATCTAGTTCTCTGGGTTTATTCCAAGTCAATCTTCCATGAGACCTAATGAAAATCAAAACACCCAAGGTTCAACAACATGAAATTCATAGTGATAGATCTGCTTTGTAAGAAAGCAGCTCGGAATTTTATGTAGAGATTCTCCAAATGAGTCATATTCTTGATGAGCGAATAAGCAACTACATGATTGTATTCTCAGAAAGCTGAAATACACTAGTTTATGAATGGGAGCTTTAAAGAATCTCAATGATCAAGACTGAATATTAATTGCATGGACTTGGCTAGACTTCATCTTCAATATTTGATTGATATTCATTACATTTTTCTGGTAAAGCGTTGTCTTCTCAAGATGTATGAATTTGTTTTGTAATAAAGTGATGACTGAAATAATGATAAGTTCATGAGCAGTACAGAAATTTATGACTATTATTTGTTATTATAATTTTCACCATTCATATTGTGCTAGAATAATAACAGAAATGAACATTATAGATTACAACTATATAATTCATTGAGTTCGAAAATTTCAAAGAGTCCAAAGCTTTGTGACAGGAAGAATAATATAGTAATTTAGTTATTTTTTCTAAAGAGCCTGTTTAATATTTTGTGAGAATAAAAGTTGCAAATTATGAACATTGTCTCTTATTGATTGATTTCCTATACATTTGAGTGCTTCAAATAATTTCATGTCTCACACAATACATACCATTATTATTTTTCTATGTAGCATTGTAAAACAAGATGAGAGGGGTCCATCATTTCCATCAGTTTTGATCCAACTAGATCATCAAATTATTAGATTTTATTAGTGTTGATGTGAAGATTGAGAATTTGTCTGCTAATGAGTCGTGATAATTGTAGATAGGAATGATCACTACTGATCAGAAGTGATCATTCCTTTCTACAATATGTAGCGTATCATTTGAGCCAATTAAAATGATACAGAAGGGAAAAAACTATTCTTTTGGCCACTGAAAGTAACATTTGGGCCAAAAGAATAGTTTTTTCCCTTCTGTATCATTTTAATTGGCTCAAATGATACGCTACATATTGTAGAAAGGAATGATCACTTCTGTACCACAAGATTTGATACAAAACTTTCAAACTCAAGTAACTTATGATGTGGAAGGGTACAAAATTATGTTTTCTCAGATCAGGTGGAAAACGTATTTCTGTAATCAATGAACCGTTTTAATCACGGTTTTAAATGATATTTTCATCATTTTCCACTGTAGGTAATGAAAAATAAAACTTCACACCTCAAAAACACGAAATAAAAGTGGTACAAAAATATTTTTCAATTGGAAAGGAGAGAAGAGGTTCCATTTTCGCTATAAACAATGATAAATACCCAAATATTACTTTCAGTGGCCAAAAAAATCGTTTTTTCCCTTCTGTATCATTTTGATTGGTTCAAATGATACGTTACATATTGTAGAAAGAAATGATCACTTCTGTATCACAAGATTTGATACAAAACTTTCAAACTCAAGTAACTTATGATGTAGAAGGGTACAAAATTATTTTTTCTCAAATCAGGTGAAAAACATATTTCTGTAATAAATGAACCGTTATAATCACGGTTTTCAATAATATTTTCATCATTTTTCCACTGTAATGGAAATTAAACTTCACACCTCAAAAACACGAAATAAAAGGGGTACAAAAATATTTTCCAATTGGAAAGGGAAGAAAAGGTTCCATTTTTGCTATTGACAATGATTAATACCTTAATTCCAGTTCTAGTGGTCTAAGCAACAGTATTTTCTGTTTTGTATCATTCTAATTGGTTTAAATGATACGCTGTAGATTATAGACAATGGATATAATCACTTCTGTATCACAAGATTTGATACAAAACTTTCAAACTCAAATAACTTTTGATAAGGAGGGGTACAAACATTTTTCTTTGTGGTACAAAAAGGTACAAAAATCCAGCTTCCATTTGGTATGTGCTTCATTGCATTTTGCTCAAGTCGGGGTCCTGCCCCCGACTTTTCAAGCACTTGTACCCCAAAATGGGGGGCGGTACAAAATTTTTTTTTGGTGGTACAAAATGGTACAAAAATCAGAGAATACAATGGTATAATTTTCGTTTAAATCTGTGCAGGTCGGGGACAGGCATAAACCTGTACCCCGACTTTTCAAATGCAATTTCTTCAAAATGGGGAGGGGTACAAAATTTTTTCTTGGTGGTACAAAAAGGTACAAAAATCTAGCTTCAATTTGCTATGGGTTTCATTGCATTTTGCTGAAGTCGGGGTCCCGCCCCCGACTTTTCAATCGCTTGTACCCCAAAATGGGTGGTGGTACAAAAATTTTTTTTGGTGGTACAAAAATCAGAGAACACAATGGTATAATTTTCGCTCAAATCTGAACAAGTCGAGGAGAGGCATAAACCTGTATCCCAACTTTTCAAATTCAATTTTTTCAAAATGTGGAGGGGTACAAAAATTTTTCTTGGTGGTACAAAAAGGTACAAAAATGGTACAAAAATATGGTATAATTTATTTTCGAATTCGAGAAAGTCGGGGACCAGGTTTATGCTGCTAATAAACAGTTGAATAAGAAGCGTCGGTACCTCAACGTTTTGTAGCTTTTCACATGTAAGAAGAGGTATGATATATAAATATTTATGCTGGATTGTTGTTAGAAAGGTTTTATCTGGATTATTTTCTACCATATTCATTGAACAAGTGTAGCGAGTTCTTAATTTGGACTCTAGGATTTTAGCGTTAGCTGTTACTTGTGATAACAGCTACTGTACCAAACTCTTTGACTAAACTACTTCAAAATTTGAAATCAGCATATCTTTGAGACCATTCTACAGATCAAAGTTATTTGGTTGTCAATAAAATTGACTCTTTCCTTCGTCCTTTATGAGGATAACAGGATATCATGATTTAGAAGTGGAAATGGAAAACATGTACAGTGGTAGCATAAATCATATTAATCACAAATTACACGTTATAGAATCAGTTTGAATTTTCCACTTTCATATGGTCAGGAATAATTTTTGTTGTCATCATGGATGTTAACAACTTATTCGATTATTGAGCCTATCAATATATTGCATATCTTAGGTCCAATAGGCCTAAAAACATAATAATGGAGTAGAACCTCAATAAGTGAACAGTATAACAGATGATAAGTATAATTTGAAATGAATTGAGTTTTTTTTTTTATTTTTTTTATTAAAAATCCATTAAAACTAGTCACTAGGACTAACCATTACTTTTGTTCTCTTATTTCTTATCCTAAAATATTAATTTTTATTGCTAAAGTCTTCCAGTGAAGCCTACAGTTCTAATCTATAATTCTTCTACTTTAAATTCTTTCGCTACACATTTATTTAATTTATACTTTTTCACTTCACTAGCACTACACCAACTCGAAGGGCTTTGTTCTCTTCAACCTCCTTGTGAGTTCAGTGCTGTCTAGGAGTTGGATGACTTCGGTGTTGTCGTGTTGATGAAGACGTGACTCATGATGGGCTGCCAATCGTCTTATTTCACTGGTCACATAGGGGATGTGTAGATCTCGGTGCAAATCGCTGTTCCTTATGTACCAGGGCGCATTCACCATGTTCCGCAGTACTTTGTTTTGGAATGTTTGAATCTGATTGATGTTAGATGTTCTAGAGCAGCCCCAAAGCTGAATTCCATACGTCCAGACAGGTTTTAGAATTTGTTTATAAATCAATATTTTGTTGTCCAATGAGAGTTGTGATTGTCTGCCCAACAGCCAATAGATTTTACTGTATTTGAGTCCCAGCTCACTCCTTTTCATCTTGATATGCTCTTTCCATTTCAACTTGGCGTCAAGAGTCATTCCAAGGTATTTTGCTGTGTTGCTGTGTGGTACTACATTCCCATTTAGATTTATACGAATCGGATCATTGATATTTTTGTTTGTGAAGTTGATATGAATGGACTTCATCTCATTCAATCGGATTCTCCATTTCTTTGTCCAGTCACTGAATTTGTTGCTAGCATTCTGTAGTTTTGTGGCTGCTTCTTGTACTGTTTCCCCTTCTGCCAGTATTGCAGTATCATCAGCAAAAGTAGCAATTGTCACTGCATCCAATTCAGGAAGATCGCTTGTGTACAGCACATAAAGAACTGGTCCAAGAACACTACCTTGTGGAACTCCAGCCCTTATTTCCTTTAATTCAGAGACGTCATCACCTTGTTTTACTCTGAACAATCTGTTAGTGATGTATGATTTTAAAAGTTTTACAAGTGGAGTGGGAAGAATTTTATGAAGTTTATTGATCAGTCCTTCATGCCACACTTTGTCAAATGCCTGTGCCACATCAAGGAAGATTGCTGAGCATATACATTTTTTCTCTAATGAATTCTCTATTACATTAGTGATTCTATGTACTTGGTCCAGGGTTGAGTGCTTCTGCCTGAAACCAAATTGATGGGCTGGTATCAGATTCCTGCTACTTATGATGGGAGCCAATCTCTTCATTAGCAATTTCTCAAAAAGCTTTGAAATTACAGGTAGAAGAGATATTGGGCGGTACGATTTTGCTTCTTGAGGACATTTCCCAGGCTTTTGCAGCATAATGACTTCTGCCACCTTCCAAATTGAAGGAAAATGCTGTAATCGGAGTGATGCATTGAATAAATATGTTAGCATGACAATACCTTTCCTTGGAAGTTTCTTCAAGATTTCACCTGTAATCAGATCAAACCCAGGTGCTTTTTTGGTATTCAGATTATTTTTTATTTCTTCTTGAACCTCATTTATAGAAACTAGATCAATCTCTGTATCTAAATCATCTATTATATCTTCTTCAGGATCAATTTCAGATTGAATGTTGTTTGGCTGAAAGATTTCTTCTAGATGATTAGCAAATATATCTGCCTTTTCTCTGTTATTTCTTGCCCAAGTACCATCTGGTTTTCTGATTGGAGGGGATTGTGATATTGGTCGCTTAATTCTTTTTGTTGCTTTCCATAATGAATAATCTGTACTGGCATCAGCTGTCAAATTTTGAAGGTAGTTATTAATGGACTCCTCAGTTAGTTTCCTTATCTCTCTTCTCAATTGTTGTGTTTTGTTATTCAATATATTTTTGTCAGCAGGATCACGAGTTTGCTGCCATCTTCTTCTTGCCCTTCGTTTCTCTAAAACAAGTTGTCGAATCTCCAGTGGGTAATTGCATCCTTTTGTTTTCCTGGTGTATTGTCTAGTGTTTTTCCAGGCTGATTTCTGGATTTGCCACATGAAATTTTCTGCGGCTTCATCTAACTGCTCAGCTGTTCTAAGTGGAATATTCAAGTTGATTTCATTCTCCAAATCCACTTTGAAAGCTTCCCAGTCTGTTGTTCTGTTGACTAACATTGGTCTGTCTTCTTTCTTTATTATTCGTTCACTGAGTGTGAGAATTACAGCTGAATGATCAGAATCCAGGTCAAAGCTCTCTTCAATGTCAATAAAATTACTGGATATTCTCTTTGTTATGAAGAAATCTAGAAGATCTGGAGTTTTATTCAAATTTGTTGGCCAATAAGTAGGTGTCCCTGTTGAATGGAATTCGCAGCCCAGCTCCTGGATAGCCTCTCTGAGTTCTTTTCCTTTGGTAGTTGTGAGTCTTGAACCCCAATCCTTATGCTTGGCATTAAAATCTCCACCCACAATGAATCTATCTCCAAGCTGATGAAGAATACTGGTATAATCATTTTTCTTTAAATTGTAACGTGGTGGGAAATATGCAGCTCCAACAAGTATTTTCTGGTTGATAGACTCTAGTCCAACTACAGTTAGCTGTATTTCATTACTTTGAATACTGGAGTCTTCATAGTGTTTAATACTCTCCTTCACTATTACAGCACTTCCACCTCTTGCTTGATTTTGAGGATGAATAGTTTCGTAAACATTATATCCATTGATTTTGAAGTGAGTCTGCTCAGTTGAATGGGTTTCAGAGATAAGGCACACATCTATATTTCGGGTCTTTAGAAATATTTCTATTTCTTGTTTTCTATTATTATTGATATTATTTATTCCATTGGCATTCCAGGTGGCAATCCTAATATCTTGTTGGCTTGTAATATTCATTTTTCAGTTTTCTTCTCGATACTCTTACTCTTCCCTTCCAAGCTGTCAAGTCGTCCAGAAAGAATGTTTAAACTGTTCAAAATTTCCTGCAAAACCTTATTAACATCAACTGGTTGTTGTTGCTGTTGTTGCTGCTTTGGTTGACTCTCCTGTTGTAGGCTTGGAGTGGGTTTTGTTACTTGAGAATAGGATATTTCTCCAGTGTACTTTCTAGAAGTGAATTTCCTCTGTTGGGTTGTATGTTGTACTCCGCTACTTCTTCTATCTATGTTGTCTTTTTCAGTTCTTCTTCTCTGAAGTTCTTTAGCGATAAGACAGCCTCTGTAGTTAGCTGGGTGAGCCTCAGCACAATTGAAACATTTGGCTGGGGTTTCTTTAGCCTTGGTACATGAAATGGTCCAGTGTTTTCCAGCACACTTCACACACACAGGTTCATGTTGACAGTATGCCTGAGTATGACCAAACTGCTGACAACGTTTACACTGCGGAATCATTTTATTGCTTCTAATTGATTCAATTTTCACTTTCATATAGCAAATATGTTTAATTTCATATATTTTTTTTGTATCTTCAGTATTCTTGAATGTTAACATGAACATTGGGAGTCTGATAATGTGTTCTTTTCCATCCTTCTTCACTTTTTTCATTTTGTTGACAGCACTGATTATTTGAAAGCCTCTGCTTAGAAGATCGTTCTTTATATCCTCTGGATCGCATGATGGATGAAGCTCTTTAGCCATGACACGAATTGGACGAGTTTGTTTGTTTTCGTACGTGTGCCATTCATATTTAGCTTCATTTAACATCTTAGTTAAATCTCTGTATTCTTGTTCAGTTTCAACATTCAATTTTAGCTGGTTGTTGTTCATCATGTTGGCACTGAAATTGAGATTTTTCGATTTCAATGCCTCTTTAATCTTCGAATACTCTTGAACATTGCTTAATATGACTGGTGGAGGCTTGTTTTTCTTTTCTGTCGGTTTCATACTTGTAGACTCAGTTGTAGGCCTTATTTTTTCTGGTGAGTCACGGATTTTTCTCTTCTTTTGTTTAGGGAGAATCCATGCAGTCTCTGATGCCACCATTTTCTCTTCTTCCTCCCAATTCGGTGGTGAATAACTTTTATTGCTACTTATAGACGATGCTGGTTGCATTGTATTTGAAGCTGATGATTGAATCTTCTGTGTTGTTGAAGATGCTGAAGGAAACATCTCTCTCAGCTGATTGATTTCCAACCGTGCACTCTCCAACTCCTTTTCCAGCTTATTCATTCTTTCTCTCTCTTCACTCTGTTGACAAGTGACTTCTTTCCATGCATTGTACAAAAACTGCTCTGTTGCAGTTTTCAGTTGGTTCGTTTTTAGAAACGATTCCGGGGAACTGTTGACGTTGATGTTGACAGTCATTGACGCTGAATCAACGCTCTTAGCCGGTGTAAGTTGACTCATCGTGTCGTCATCGGTTTCCTCCTCCTCCTCCTCGAACTCTGGCACGAGGAAAGTTGGCAATCTTTTGGGAGTCGACATTCCTCACATTCTTTACATTCCTTAGCCGGACTATATGATAATTCAGCACTGAACTGATTTTTCGGCGCAGGGCACTGAACTCGCGCACAACAATTAAAACACTGAACTCAGCACTTTAACTATTGCATACACTATTTCAACTATTCTCGCTAAAACAAAAACTACGTCTACTCGCTACGACTGCTCGATCGATACTGAGTTAATGAATTGAGTTAATATATTGATAATTGTTAAATGTAAATAAATAAATATAAACTTTTTCATAATATTCCAATAAAATTTGAGGTTAAATATTTCTGAAATAGCTAAATTATTTCTTTTTTCCATAGTCGAAACTACATACCGTAAGGTAATAATTAAATTGAATTTGCTGTTATATTCATAATTGTAAAATCATGTCATTGGGCTGAAATTAATTTATAAGATATTAATACATAATTGGAACACATCCTCTTGCACATCCATATTCAGAACTGTCAGTATATAGTAGCATAAGCATGAATATATTATCGTATTCGAAACTGTACCTAGAGTTCTAGAGTAATATTATGTACTTACATTTTTTGATAGAAGATCAAATATTCACGTTATTTTAAAACTAATAAACGACTGAAGCACTGTAAAGAGAACTGGAACTTTCCACTTACATGCGGAGTGTGGTGCATGTTGTTGCATCCTTTTCGACTGAAACACTTACAGAGACTAAAGTAGATGAGTAGACCAAAATCCAAAAACGCGGCAAACCGCTTCGATTTCGACAACGTGTAGTGGAAAGAAGGGAGGAAGTATGTGAGAGAGTGAGTGATGTTAGACAGAGAAGGAGTGGTTGTTGAACAGAGAGTGGACAGTGGACAATGGCCTGCCATTACAAAAGGAGAGAACCGAACGGTACTGATATTGTGGGCAAAGCATGCAGTCGAAATCATAAGGAAAGAATGGTTGATGTAGAGGTGTTGGAAGGTATGGAAAGGGGGGTGAGAGCTGTGCAGGGTGATAAACCCTGACGACCAAAAAGAAAAAAGCGAGGGCAATGTAGTCTGGTGATCTGTGTTAATCATTTCAAAGTTCAAGAGTCAAGATCCTTTTCATGTTCTATTATAATATACTAGCCGTCAGGCTCGCTTCGCTCGCCATACCCATCTAGCCAGGGGGCTCCGCCCCCTGGACCCCCGACTGGATCGTCCAAGAATGAGATCAGCAGGCTCGCTTCGCTTGCCTGCATTTTTCATTTGGGCATTTTTATCATAATGTTAGGACAATCCAGTCGGGGTCCAGACTAAACGGCTGGCTAAACGGATATGGCGAGCGAAGCGAGCCTCACTGCTAGTAATATAACATTCCCAGGATTGAAGTAGCAGTGCCCAATCAATTTTTCCGCGATAAATGCATTTAAATCTTCAACTTGGTGCCAACCTAACAAAGTCAACTCAACTTTATGCCAACCTGACAAAATTATTAATTTAGTTGCCAGTTAACAACTGTTTCGAAGAGGTACTCTATCTAGATTATAGTTCTATAGTAACATATGATATATGATATGGAAATTTCAATTATAATTAAGAGATTGGGAGAAGAAGAATATACATGCTAAAAGACGAACTTTAAACCCTTAAAAACAACCCTTAGAGTTGAAATATTGCCAAAAGATTTCTTAGTGCGCCTCTAAAGGGCCAACTTAACATACCTACCAAATTTGAACGTTTTTGGTCCGGTAGATTTTTAGTTATGCGAGTAAGTGAGTGAGTGAGTCAGTGAGTCAGTCAGTCAGTCAGTCAGTCAGTCAGTGAGTGCCATTTCGCTTTTATATATATAGATTGCACTATTACATATATCCTTTATTCACTAATAAGATGAGCTTTACAGTTTGTCTATAGCTCAATCGGCTACAGTATCTAAATCACAAGACAAAAAATCGATCATATGAGCACAATATTAAATATAAAAATATTTTTAAATTTTAAGCTGGTAATCACGATTGATTACAAAGATAAGCCAAAAAAGTAGCGTTTTGTGCATTTACTGATGAAGTAGAAAACCAGAGATTACTTGAACTATCAACTTCAAGACAAAGTTGGAAATTCAAATCAAACAAATTATATTTTATGCATAATTGAATAATCGGACCGATTATGAATGAAGTATTCCTGAGAAAAAACTTTGTTCCATGCTTTAATATTGAAAATCGTTCTGTATTCTTAAGAATATCGAGCCTTCGATGTCTACAATCTGAGAATAAAAAGAGAATCCTACATGATGCAAAGTATTCTCGAATATTATGATCAGTTTCCCACATGTATATAAGTTGTAATGGAAAGTATAATACTTATGTATCTTGCTACGATATCAAAGATTTCCATGTAACACCAACATCAACTCGACTACGTACGAGCACAGAATACAATAATTATAGGAGTTTTCTCTGGTACGAGTATAGGCCTAATGTCATTCATCCCAATTTGAAAGGATTTTCAACTCCGGCCGCAAAAGACATGTCTTGTCAAAACAATTTCGCTTGTATTTGCTAAGAATTAAGCACCTGAAATGAAGTGACCTCTATCTACTTCCTCCTCCATGTTGCTTAATGAACAAACCATATTGTCTTGTGTGGGATTTCAATAATAATTGTACAAGCTCATTCCCAGCCTTCAAGAACCACAGATTAGTCTAGAATTACGATTCTCAAGTATGTAATTGCAATGATTGAATTGACTGGGAGTATGGCTTTTGTTATCTTTTCGCTATTTGGCTGATTTCGGCATTTTGTTATCATATGGCTGTTCTTATTGTTCACGCAACTTTCTTCGAATTGATTCCTCAGATTATTCCATACAATTCAATTCGTAACTTCAAGACGGTTATCGAATTAAGCTTAATCTGATGTTACCATTGGTATTTCAGTGTTCCTTGATAATAATATTTATATAACCTGCAACAGTTACCAATTTTCAATCCAAGTGAGAATTAATTTAAACTAGATTAATTGATATATAATCTACTGAGTTTTAATCATTGTATGCGATCGGTTCATATATGGCACATATGGTACATGTGATAAATCTATAGCTCAAGTTGATTGAGGAATTCTGAACCGACTCACTGATCACAATTTATGAAAAACTACTCTATTGATTGCGATAAAACTATAAAGGATTTCTTATTCCTAAAATCACATTACAAACGAAAAACAGCACAGCTTTCTTAGGTCCTAGGTGCTCTCTGTGAAGTCTGGTGAAGATAATAATTACTTTAACTTCAAGACAGTTTAAGGACCGTTTTCAGATATTTTTTAAACGTTCAAGTCATGTTAGCAGTAGTATAATTTTGTCAATCCTGGTGCACGAGTGCACCAGGATTGACAAAACCTCAAGGTCACCCCAGGTGATCAAACCAAACCTCAAGGTCACCCCAGGTGATCAAACCTAACCTCAAGGTCACCCCAGGTGATCAAACCTAACCTCAAGGTCACCCCAGGTGACCTAACCTAACCTCAAGGTCACCCATGACGTCATAACCTAACCTAACCCTAGTTTTTTAACCTAACCAAAAAAATTAAAAAAAACAAAAAAAAATAAAAAAAAATAAAAAAAACATAAAAAAAAAAATTAAAAAAAAAATAAAAAAAAATAAAATAAAAAAAAAAATAAAAAAAAAATTAAAAAAAAATAAAAAAAAAATTGAAAAAAAAATCATAAATCATAAAAAATCACAATTAAATGAAAGTAAATGAAAAATAAATAAAAATAAATTGGAATTAATTTCACGACCTTTGGGAGTGGTGGGAGACTGTTTGGGTATATATATGGGAGCTATCATTGTGTTGCTGACCTTGTTGGAGACAAGTTGCTGTTTTTAGTGTGTGTGCTACAGTGCAGTTAAAGTAAGTACAATCTATATTGTTTATTATTATTTTAAAAGACCCATTTTGATGAAAATACTTTATGTGAGGATGTCTCCTCACCATTCAGTTTGAGATAATTTGGAAAGACCCATTTTGATGAATTCTATATTGTTTATTATTATTCCAAAAGATCCATATTGATAAATACTTTGTGTGGGGATGTCTTCTCACACACACACACATCATGATGATCATTCAGTTTGAGAATTTTAAAAGACCCATTTTGATGAAAACTTTGTGTGGGGACTTTAAGATGTCTCCTCACACATCATGATGATCATTCAGTTTATTCATTTTTTCTTAAAACTATTCTTGTTGAATGGGCATCCAACCCTCCCCATACTAGATAGATAACCACCCATACAATATTAGAGAACCACCCATACTAATGGCATGTATGTCGTTTTCAGCCATGATCCGATCCAATGGTATTGACATGAACAGCAGGCTTGAAGCAGCCTACCTTGCTGACCAGATATCTAGAGGACGTCTAGTGATAATGTGGGTACCTCATGATGAGGGAGACCAAAGGGCTTACAATGAACTGATGTCAAGGGGTAGAATGGAAGTACAATTCATTCCAAACAATCCTCATTTACCACCAATTACATTTGGACCCAACCCTAGACAAGCTCCCCACAACAATAACCTCCATTCCTACAGGTCTGCTCCTTACAACCTACAAAATAGAACCCAAACTTGTAATCCAACATTCTGCGTCAATGGCTCACAATCTATCAATCCCCCACCCTGCGAACCTATCAATCACCCACAACAGCCATTCAATCCTACTATTAGCCGCCCAACTCTGAATCCTACTCTGAACAATGGCAACATTCCCCAACCAAACAACCGTCAAACAAATAGCATTCCCCTACCAAACAACCGTCAAACAAATAGCATTCCTCTACCAAACAGGTCCAACAATTCTACCCAGCAGCCTAACCGTTCTACATCAAATCCTCCTCCTCATTCTCATCCTCCTCCTCATCCTCCATCTCCTCCTCCTCCTCCATGCTTCCAAACCAGTGCTAATTCAAGAAACCCAAGTACCCAGCCACGTCCTCAACCACATCAATTCCAACCCTGGAACCATGGAGACTTTCGATTAATGTGGGTGCCAGATGACCCAACCTTCCCACCCCAAACCTTCCTTTAAGCATACCCTTCAGTACAGCTACACCCATCATGTGAGAATAAATAAGGTTAGACATTGAAAAATTAAGTTTCAATGCTTTATCAAATAACACTGCATGAACAATGCTTCCAACCCTCTTTCTATGCATGACAGTTATGATGGATATAATAATACTGCTTATTATATATATATTGCAAACATGTACCCCTACAACTATGGATGTCGCTAATATAGGTCAAACTATTACCAGTAGAAATGTAATGAGCAACTATTAACATATATATGGAAATTACAGATGCCGAATTCCTCCGCTACCGCTGATGCCTCTGCTGCCGCAGCCTCTGATGTCACTACAGCCCCATGCAATGCCACATCTACCACCCCATGCAATGCCTCTGCAACTGATACCGCTACCATTGATGCCTCCGCTACAACTGACACCTCTGCCACGGCCTCTGATGACACTGCCGCCCAAACCGCTGATGGTGCTGCCAACAATGCTGCCAACAATGCAGAGATAGCCGGAGCAATCTTCAGAGAGGGTAGAGTATTCAAACCTGTCACCCTGGAGAATCCTTTGAAAAATCATAATCGTACACATACGTCAGAATTTTTCAAAAATGTAATTCCATGTTCCGAAGCCTAAATGCATAAACTGATTAGCTTGTATTATCAATAGGTATTGTAAAGATGTTGTATACTTTGGAAAATTTGCTTAAAATTTGTTTAAAATTCTAAAAATGTATTGCTGTATACTTGTAGCATTATGCTTAAGAATACAGAAATGTATTGTTTTATAAGAGTTATCTTGATGTAACAATTTGATGCTTGAAATTCTAAAAATTGTATTGCTGTATACTTGTAACATTATGCTTAAGAATTCAGAAATGTATCGTCTTATAAGATTTATCTTGATGTAACAAATTCCAGAAAAAAAATGTATTGTTTACTTGTAATAAATTTTGAAAATAAAAGTATTTTCATCAAAATGTGTCTTTTAAAATAATAATAAACAATATGGATTGTACTTACTTTAACTGCACTGTAGCACATACACGTACATATAAAAAAGAATTGAACAATTTCCTATTGAGTTTTCATTATCCTTTACCATGTCATACAGAGTAAGCTGCTTAACAAGGATTCAAAAACATCAAATAAACAGATATCCATTGTGGTGTAGTGGTTAGCGGTGTTGCTTTCCATGCTGTAGGCGCCAGGTTCGAACCTTCAGGGGTATAGATTGATGTAGGGTCCCAATTGTTGAGGTAAGTATACAGGGTTGTATACCATTACACCTCAATGGATATCTTTTGATATTTTGCATCTTGGTCAACATGCCAATAGATATTAGGCAGTAGACAAAAAACTGTAAACATATCATGACAGGGGAGGAGTGGGGTCGTTGAAACTGTCTTCATTGAAAGCATAGCA
Organism: Nilaparvata lugens; assembly: GCF_014356525.2. NCBI lineage: Eukaryota > Metazoa > Arthropoda > Insecta > Hemiptera > Delphacidae > Nilaparvata > Nilaparvata lugens. The sequence goes on from NC_052519.1 coordinate 5,650,833, forward strand.
ACCTAATTTCTTACCTATATGAGGAAGTAGGATAATCAATAATAACAAATGGTTCATTACACACACACACACAGTATTTATTGACAAACATTTATAATCAATCTTCAGTATTGAACAGAATATACAGCTGAAGAAGTCTTTCTCCTCGGCTATAATCATTGTTGGTGACATAACGCTCAACTGATGGCTTATTCCTTTCACGAACAATGCATGGTCCATCAACTTCGTCATATCCCCCAGTAGATGGCAGTGGCATAGGTATGCGTACAGCCTTGTAGATGCTAATCTCAAAAGCTGAATCACCAGATTTTCCATCCTCCAGCCTGAATCGTTTCACATGTCCTGTACTCTCAATTTTTGTAAATCCTGCAAATTTGATCTCCTTTTGACCCAGTCCCAGTAGACATTTAGATTGCTGTCCACATATAAAATCACACTTGTAGTATTGGTTCTGATTGAGAACACTCAACACAATCTTCACATCCTTTTCCCTCCAGTTGGCTACCTTCTCAAGATTAACAATAGCAGCCATTCTACCATTATCCAACTTGAAGAAAGATTTTAGCAGTATGTGAGTGTCATCAAACATGACAGTGAATTTCATTGCAAGTCCTGGTGGGCAATGACGCATTGCCCTCTTGTTGATATTATCCTTGATACTCTTCATAGTTTGCGTGGAAACTTTCAGCAGGAAACATTTCACATCAGTGGAGGTCACATGAGTATTTCTCAATGGGTTGTGAAGATCATCGCATACAAAGAAAACGTTTCTATCCTTCACTGCATCAACAACAGCCTGATGCTTCTGCCTGAGTCGTATGCATGCACAACTATGAGATTCACGATCTGCACAAAACTCTAAATGACCACTCTCCTTGAAAAAGTCACTCAATGTCATTATACCATGATAATTCAGTTCAGCTTCAAGCTGACTCACTGCATTAAGCAGATAACGTTCACGTTCACTGTCTGACAACATTGCAAGACTGAGTGCATTTTGTTGTCAGCATCATCTTTTATACTATGCTTGCTGAGTGGTGGGGGTAGCCCATTTCCTGTTTCATCAGGTCTGCATGACGTCATATGATTGTACAATATTGTACAAGTAAACAGTCAACTAACAATTGACAGTTGACAGTTGTTAGTTGACTGTTGACAATTGACAGTTGATTGACAGTTGACAATTGACAGTTGACAGTTGATTGACAGTTGACTGTTATATACCAATGGATACTATGAAAACTGTTCATCAGGTCTGCATGACGTCATATGATTGCACAATATTGTACAAGTATCAAAGAGGAGTGAGGAAGATAAATGATAGAGCATAGAGTTGATTACAATATTTCTTTTTATTGATAATGCAAATGAGTATTAACAGCATTGAAAAAATTGCGACAAAAGGTTCTATCTTCTAACAAAGTTTTGTTAATCCATCCATGTAGAGCAATAACAATTTTCAATGAGCAAAATAGTTGTGTATTTGACAATCCATCAGCGTTGTTGACGTTGTTGGCTGACTGATCACCAAACGTTAAAGATGATAGCTTGTTCCGCACCATGTCGATAAAGTTGAGTAGATGATGTTCTGGGCAGTATATGCCATCAATCTTCTTGATCAGCAACTCCAAATCAGGCGTAGCAGGAAAGAAAAATGCCGATGATAGGTCCAGGTACTCCACATTGTTCAGTTGTAGAATTGTATCCAGTAGAGTAATCTGCTTATATCCATGGACAAAGATTTTAATTGGACGCTGCTGGTTATGATCCAACCACCTTCCAACTGTTCCACACACAATTTCCATCAAATCCGAATAGGGAAGATGTTCTCTCCCACAGTCTGACCACCTGAGTCCATGTTTAGCTTGATGTATACAGTTGTTGGCGATGATTTGCCTGCTAGTCTTGAGCATAGACTCAGAGTAGGGAGGCTTGAAAAAGTAGTGATGAGTAGTCACATGATTCTCATCATCTTGCTCCAGGATAGCCATCTCCTTCACAATAAACTTGTTGTCCAAACCTTCAAAACCTTGAAAGTTTATCAGGTACAGTGGTAGTGGTCCAAAAATGTTTTCCGCTCTACTCAATGGCCAGTCATCTACACCACTTTCTGCTGTAATGTAGGAGTTGTCATCATTGAGTCCAGTTGTACTCGTAGAGGCATCTTTCATCAGCGGTCGCTCACCAATAACACAGCCCACCACGTCCTCCCCTTCATGTGAAGACAGCTCCCCCTCCTCAATAAAAAGTCCTCTGTATCCTGTCATGACTGGCTCATTCATTGTCTCGAGCTCAACTGAGCAATTTATCACTGTGCACTGACTATATATCTTTTTATGCCGACAGTACAAGGCCTGACATTGGTCGATACTCTTTAGTCATCTCATGAATCATCATACAGTAGGCAGTTGTATTACCTGGAATGTTTTCAGATGCTTCAAACTCAATCCTCACATCGATACTTCCAGTTTTGAGTGACTCATTTTGGCGGGAGCAATCAAAAGCAAACAGCATTATTTTTCCATTACCAATGGCATTCTTTTCAAACAGATGGTTGCTTGCACGAGCATTACCATGGTTGTAGACTCCATTGAAAGCTGAATACATGTTGTAGATGCGATTATCATCACCATCAATGCTCTCATATGGGTAGTATCTGCTGTTTAAAAACACTCGAACATCCTTCATATTACACTTGTCAAAGCGAGAACTGTTGGCTGCTGCCACACCTCGTCTTGCAGTCTGTAGCCCAACCACAATGTATCGGGGCTTCTCATGCTGTGATGTTGACTTGACAGTCCATGTATGCTTTCTTGTCTGTGGTAACGTTGGATAGGTATACAACTCCCAATGTCGAAATGATATACTGATGGGTGTGTCATTCTGTACAATCTGTAGCAGACGCAGTTTCACATCATCTGCCACTTCCACATACGGCATTCTCCATAAAAGCTTTGTGATTGCTACATTAGCAGCAGCAACATTCACACAGTTGTGAAAGTTGGGGCTGACCCTCAACACCAGCTCTTGTTTCACATTGAGCAAAATCTGTCTATAGTCTTCAGCAAAGCCTAGCTGGTATCTCAAAGGCACATCCATGATTGTAGTGTCGCCTCCATTGGCAGCAAAATTGGTGAATCCATGAGTTGGGCTAAACTTGTAGCCAGCTCCTTCCATCTTGGTCCACTCATCACGTTCAAATGTAACAGCATTCTTCATTAGGCTGGTAACTCCAGGATTGCGTATACCATCCACCTCCACACCATTGATTTCATAGCGTATCTCTGAAAACACATTGCTGAAGAATCCAGAGACACATGGAGTTCCGGCCACAGCAGCGTTGGCAGCTCCAGTCACAGTATACTCCAAATGTAGATGGCTCTCCGATGGCAGTGTGTAAACATCTTGCTGTTGAATTGGAATCCGTATCTCATCATTGGCATTATAGCTTACAGTATAGGGTGCATGAGAATGGTACTCAAACCCAATGATACTGTTGTCCGATGACGGTCCATTCTGTGTCACATCCAAAACTCCCATTTTCCTATTCTACTCGTATCTGACAGCCTCATTCTTGCAAATACTCAATGCTCCTAGATGTTAACCTTGTCAAGGTTGAATGCTGAATGACATCCTTCACTCTATTATCTACTTTTATAGGCTTAGAATGTATCTCTGTAGGAGAAGGAGGAGGAGGAGGATGAGGGTGTACTGCAGCAGCCTTATCCAGCCCTTGATTCAGCTTTCCAAATAACAGCACCATCTCACTTGCGTTGTCTCAAATGTAAAGCAATATTTATTTCCTCGCCTCTATTATTTATAAGACGACCGTACTCATCGACTACTTGCAGTGTAATGCTACCAATCTGCTTGATGTCTACAGGTAAATAGATTACATTCTGCACAGTCACCACCATTTTATACCCTGGATCAACGTTTGGGTAAAACTCATAGATCACGTGATCTGTAATTCCATTAGAGTAAGATCCAGTCACAATGTTACAGGTGATGCATATCACATTAGGCCGACTGATTTATCACTTCTAGTAGATGTGTTGGGCTCTATGAACTGGGTATTGGTAAAACCCAACAGTTTCCCTATTGAATCTTGTGGTCGTAAATCCAACTTGGCACTGCTGAAAACTATACACTTTAAGGTTGATGGATCTACAGTCACCTGGAAATCAACATCATTTTCCAACAGCCTTTGTGCAAGCAAGTCAGTAATTTTAGAAAATTCAAAGCTACCTGTTGGTGATGATACCTGATGCAGAACCAAATCCTCCTTGTCAGCAGTAGTAGCTGGCATTCTCCTTTTAGTCCTTTTAGGCAATACTGTACCATCATCATCATCATCATCATCATCAGACTCGCCAGGTTTATGCTTCCGATGTTTAAGCACCTCGCTCCAATACTCTTCAAATCTTGCTTTAGCCATACTCCGAAGCTCATCATGTGTTATCTCTGCACTAGTATCACCCTTCTTATGTATTCTATTACTTGCATAAAAATGTAGTACATTATTGAAACCTTCCTCAATATTAGGTATTGAGTTGCAACTTGTAAAGCTAATCAGACCAATTTCCCATTCACCGCTGCTCACATCAAGTGGTGGATAAAAGTCGCTCTTTAGTATTGATGTCCTACCTCCAAAACATAGCATCATGTTGTTGCCTGCTCAACATACAGTTGCACAATGAGTAGCAATCAGCTTACACTAGACATTTATAGTAAGTACAGGGATGAAAATAATGTACAAGAGAGATAGTGAATCATTTATTTATTTTCATCAATCAAAAATTGTAAACACAAATGTCCACAGATATGTGAGTAAAGATCTTCCTGCTTCTGATCATAGTTGTACTCAATCCTCGATGCTGGCTCCAGTCCTTTGTGCATATAGTCGATAAACTCCTGTGGTGGTCTCAGACACATCATCCTTCTTCACATAGCACACCCAATGTGTGCCAGCTCCAGTGCTGGTGTCCAGGTTGATAATGCTGCATTCTCTCCTCCAGGGCCCATTCAATGGTAGAGCATCCCGCATAAACACTCCTCGAAAATGCTTTAGCTTCAGTCGACATGCATACTTGTAGAGATCAGCATCGGTGAGGGCTCGATCAGGTAGGGCAACTACAGTCTTCTCTTGCCGCCACATTGACGGCGACGTGCTCCATTTCCCTGTGTCCTGCGCTGTTGTCTCAGGTAGAGTCCTTTACCCTTTTTACCAGAACATCTCTTTACTCGTTTTCGACCACGAGTCTTTGTTGTCTTACGTCTGCGGTGTACTCCTCCACCAAACTTTGCTGCAGCCTTCTCAAGTGCTCCTGCGTCTGCAGATTTTACCACACTCCAAGCTTGATCTGCCAAAATGTTGTCTGCTACTGCTCTGCTTGATGTATCACTGCTCCTCGAGTAAGCAATGTCGTGCTCCTTACAGGCTCGATCAAGACTTTTTATACCGGGATCGCCTCGTGCCAACCGCTTCTCTAGCTTTGTACCTGGTCCACAGTACTGGTAACCGGGGATGTGTAGTTCAATAGGTAGAATGTCAATTGCCTTGTTCACCAATTTTCCAGCACTCTTTTTAACTATTGAACCTGCAACTTTTGCAATTGATGACAGTACCCCTCTTCCCTGGTACCTCCTCTCTCTCCTACATCCAGTCATCTAATGTTTCTTAACGGTTTTAGCAGCTGGTTTTATACTTTTTTTTGCTGTGGACGATGTTTGTGCTGGTGGCAATGATGTTCCAGGTGGTGTTGTAGGAGGGGGTTCCGGTAATCCCATAAGATCTATGAAACGTTTCTTCATTTCATCAGGTGGCAATCCCTTCATAGATTTAGCATTTTCCGGATCTAACACAATGTCTAAATACATTGTAAACATTTTACCAGCAAACTCAATCAGCCTCTTCTCAAGATATTGATTGATCACTCCATCAGTAGGCTTAATTGGATCCATCATATCAGTAAGTATTGAATTGTTGAGACTTGTAAATACCTGTGATGTGGTATTGTACCTTGTCTTTGGCAGCCACATTGAAATCAGTTCTCTGCATGTTGAAAAGTTGACAGCATCCCTGTCAGCACGTGGATTTCCCAAATTGATCAAACGCTTGTAGCGAGCATTAATGTTTCCTATGGAATCCATGACTTGACTGCTATACACAAGCAAAGCAATGTCTCTTATATAGTGAAACTAGTATGCAGGATTAGCAACTATGTAGCCACCTTCTACCAACTCTTCTAAAATTGAATTGATTTCATTCTCATGTCCAGTGTTGCCAACTGCCTTAGACTGATCCAATAGTTTCAGCCTGTCCACAAGTTCGTTGGGATCATTGTAGTAGACGTACTCAATCTTGGTACGGCTGTTTGCCACCATATTGAATGGTGCCACGAGTCCTCTGCCACTGACCTTGCTATACTTGGGTTTAGCATTATTGAGCAGTTTATGGATCACGTTTTTATACTTTGTATCATTCGAGTTCTTACTCTTACCATCTGGAACATGATTTTCCTTATACAAGTTTGTAATGTGTAATATCCGAGTGTATGCCACCTCATCACTAGCCAATGGAGTAATGGGTTTCTTTTTGAAAATGAGTTCACAAAGTCCACGCGTTGCATCAAATCTAGTCACGTTTGAAGGATTGTTAGGGTCAGTCAGAACAATCTTTCTTCCATCACTTCCAAAGGTTAACAGTTTGTTACCCAAATAGTAGTCATTACCAACAACTTCTGGTCCATATGTTTTGTCAGAGCTACTATCACCACTCATAGCTCTATGAAGATAACGTCCCACCGGTGTTCCAGTCAATCCAACCTTGATCATTGCTTGTCGAATCCTCTTTTGACTGCTGGTTAGTAATGCTTCCTGAGCAGTAGCACCCTCCTCCTCCTCCTCCTCCTCATCCACATCCATCACATCACTTTCATCAACATCATTGGCACTTGCAGATGGCCACAATTTGCGTGCAGTACTCGAGGTACTTGGAACTGGGCTCAACTGCGAAGCTTCTCCAATTCCTTCAAAGGTCAAAGGAGACTCCTCACCAATTTTGGGCAGACGTCTTACCGCTTGTTTCAGGGGTCGGGACAGCAATGGTGTAGGTGGCGGTGTATGTGCTGCATGATGACCTACAGGAACTGCAAAACGTCTGCAATGTGGGCGTGGCTCTGGAGATTGCCCATGTGGTGGTTGTGCTGCTGCTGGCTGTGGTGGTGGTGGTGGTGGTGGTGGTGGTGCTGCCAAATGCTGATTGAGAACTTCAACTATATTGTCAAGTGGTTCAGTTAGTGGTTTAAAGTGTTTTGCATGCTGCTCCTCTGCCACTTGCCTTCCAAGAGTCAGTTCCTTGTGTTTCCTTTTGATGTTACATCACAACTTTGCAATTGCCTTGATGGTTGGTGCAATCTCTTCTACAGTCTTTTGACGGTGTCTATTGCTGGAGACGTCCATCTTGCTCAGTGTACTAACATATACTGAAGCTCAACTAACACTATGCATCAACTAAATACGTATCAAGCCCATTCCTGTAGCGCCCTCCATTTCTGTCCAATGTCCGATCAATCACTAGGAATGAGTGTGCACCCCCCACTGACCAAACCTTGTTACACATATCCTTGAACTGATCAAAGGTCATGTCAGCGCCAACATGATCTCGGTACAAGTGTTTCATGTTTAGCTCATCCTGCTGAAACATGACTAGAAAGTTTGCATTGTCACAAATCAGCTGTTTTGGAATGCGGCTATAGATAAAACACATCAAGGTCACTGTGTTGGCCTGCACTAAAGTACTTCCTGATGGCATCCTGCTGCTCACAAATCACATTGTCGAAAATAATTATTGAGTTGGGTGGCAGCTCATGCGGGTTGGGTATTTCTTCACTTGTATCACACTCGACATACTCTATTCCATTTCCTGCAAGTCCTTGCATGATTGTGCGGAGCAGCTCATACTTGGGCTGGAATGTAGTCTTTGAAAAAAGGTAGATGTTTGAAAAGTGAATTCCTTTCTCATCGAAAAGCATGTTGAATAGTAGGTTGGTTTTGCCACAACCAGAAGGTCCACATATAATACATCTCATATGATTGGGGAACAATGGTCCATGACGCTTTTTCTTTGTATCCATTTCCACCAAGCCACACCCCCTAATCACTTTGTCAAAATCGATAACTCTAAACTGGTTTTTCTGTTGCACAACCTGTTTCATCTTACACAAGATCGTTCTTATCAATCCATGAGTCGTGACTGGAGCTATATCCTTTCCAGCGTACGAACAGTCTATTCCCTCTTTTCCTCAACACTTTTTCAATTTCGAAAACACTGGGCACCTTTGTCTTTACAATTTCTTCAGAATAGAATCCTCCTTCAATAGGTTCACCTCTATAGTCCTCCAATTCGTAGGTTACAGGCACTGTAGGTCGCACACGTCTTACTGTAAACAGTTCATTAGTCCAATTGGCTAGATATCCTTTGTCAAAGGTCTTTTTATACTTGCTGATTCTCACCTTATCACCCGGCACAATATTTTGAGATGGGCCAGGATAAAACCGGTTTTGTGGTCTGTTAGCCAAACTATCTTTATACTCTTGTCTTTGTTTGCTGAGCCTGGAAAGCAGCAATCTCTCATGCTTCTTCTCAACATCAGCTGGTGGCATACCTATTGTTCTATGGACTTGTCTATTGTACTCCGCAACAAGTGAGGTTAGAATGTCTGACCAATGGTAGGTTCCTTGTTCAGTAAACTTTGTCCACATAAGATGTTTGAGCGATCTATTGAAACGTTCTACTATTGATGCCTTTTTATCGGAAAAGGTTGAATAATGATTGATACCATACTGTTGCACAAGTTTTTCAAACTTACTATTGAACCATTCCTTACCATCGTCAGTTTGCAAGTGTTTCATTCTGTTCTGTTCAAATATAGGATGCATTGCCTTGACCACATCATCAGCTGACTTGCTTTTAATTGGTATAGCAAAGGCAAACTTGCTAAGACAGTTGATAATAGTAATTATGTATCTATAACCTTTGTTTTGTCTTGCATATGGCAACATCTCAACAAGGTCAGCCTGATACAGATCATCAAGGCCTTTCACAGTGACTTTCCTTGTAGGAAAGTTCCTACGAGCTGGCTTGTGCAGCTCTCTTGCTATCACAGACTTATCCATACTGAAGGAAACCATCCAGGCCACTGGCTTTAGATATACTATCTCAGAGGCAAAAGGATGGAGATTACAACTTTTTTCCTGTTACATATCTCTAAAACAGGATGCATACTATCTCAGAGGCAAAAGGATGGAGATTACAACTTTTTTCCTGTTACATATCTCTAAAACAGGTTTCATACTATCTCAGAGGCAAAAGGATGGAGATTACAACTTTTTTCCTGTTACATATCTCTAAACAGGATGCATACTATCTCAGAGGCAAAAGGATGGAGATTACAACTTTTTTCCTGTTACATATCTCTAAACAGGATGCATGCTATCTCAGAGGGAGCAGCCTCCCCGCTGCTGGAGGGAGCAGTGCCGCCAGCAGCCTCCCCACCACTGGAGGGAGCAGCCTCCCCGCTGCTGGAGGGAGCAACCTCCTCGCTGCTGGAGGGAGCAGCCTCCCCGCTGCTGGAGGGAGCAGCAGCCTCCCCACCACTGGAGGGAGCAGTGCCGCCAGCAGCCTCCCCGCCGCTGTTGGGGGAGGGGGAGGGGGAGGAGGAGGGGCGATTTGGAGTGGGGGATATGAATAGAGCAGGTTCTCCCATCCAGAGGGGAGTTGAGAGGGAGGGAGGCTATGGTCGAGGACGACCTTCCCACGCGTTGTTGAGACGACAACGTAGGAGGGTCATCCACAGATTGAGGACGATAGCCCCCTTCCCCCCAACTCCTGTTCGATACATGGGTTGTCAGGAAATATTATCACGAATATTCAACCAGACCGGTTTAATATTCGTTATAACATTAATGATGATCGAGCAGGACCTGCTCAATTATGACCCTCCAACTCCAGAGCACCGGAGGTCTCTGGGTGTCTTCGGGAGGATAGTGGGGGTGATAAGAGTAGCGGCTCAGCATGAGCTTATCACCCCACTCCTCCTGCGCGTAACCAGACGGCCAGCTCTAGATCAGAGTATTGAAGATCTAACAATACACTATCCATTCCTTGATCTAGAGCTGGCCATGCTCATTGTACAACAAGAGCGGCACCAGAGACTCCGGGTGCGACGTACCTGTATGGAGAGTATTTTTGAATTTTTGGGGCTGTAAACAGAAAAACAAAAATACTCTCCATACAGGTATGTAGTGTTGTATTTTTGTTTTTTCTTGTTATTGTTTTATTCATTTATTTATTTTTATATTGCAGAAATTTATTGTTTATTGTTTATTTAGCTTATTGTTTTATTCATATTGTCTTATTCTTTTAGTTTATTGTTTTTTGTTTATTGTTTATTGTTTATTTTTATATTGCTGAAATTTAACATGTATCTAAAATATATATGCATATTATTATAGTCCAACATTGTTTTTATTTCACCACCTGTTGATATACTAAGATATAAGAAACAGCTTAAACCAAACACTAGTCTCAAGATGCATCTCACACCCCGCACTATATGACTAACCATACATGTCTCCAAGAGAAATTTACTATAAGAGTCGATGTCATTTTTTCGATAGTGCAGGATGTGAGATGTATCATACCTTGTACTCTTACTTCTACATGATTCAGAGGTTTGAGCAATAAGAGACAGTTGATTTGATACAATTATATTGTAGTCATACTTTAGTGCACATTTGAAACAAAGAATATTATCAAACATATACATTACATCTCAATCATCAAGGTTTAACAGCACATAGTCAAATAATGGTCCCAGATTAGTACACATTTCACAAAAAGCACGGCTATAAGGAAAGTTCAGAATCATCATCTGTCTATTGTGACAAGGATGAAGTGTAGCTGTTGGGAACGTTGAAGAAATCACATTAGCAAAATTCTCGAAAGTTCCAAAAGGATCATGATATCCTTCTCCAATGTTGAATAGTGGCTCAACACTCCACCTTGCACTTATGATGAAAATGCAATCACCGCAAGGACATGGTGATTCAGGGACTGCTGGCACCATTGCTGATTGAAGTACTGGATGTAGATGTTGTTGACAGCCCATGTTGACAGTAGGCTGAGCACACCTCGACTGACTTTGTAATAACTGCTTCAAGGAATTCCAGCGATGTGAATGATGGGTGGAGACAGTTGCGCAGATCATATGCGCAGTGGATTTGTTGACTCAGTTCCTCCCCCACTTCATGCTCTCCTGCGATTTTTAAGTACCAGTTGCTGACTAGTTGAAGACGAGTTGCAAGGTCGTGGTTGAACTTGCCGGATGACATCAGACATTGCCTGATGTGGAAAATGTTGTATGTATCTAGTCCATGCTCCCTAGATGTTAGAAAGTCTTCACTCCTATACTTTGGATCCAGTGCACTGACACTGAGTGCTAGCACGAGGTAGAGCGCTGCTTGGTAGATGCTTGTAGGCGCCATGATTGTAGAATGATGATTGATAGCTGCTGCCTTCTCCTTTTATACCTCCTCCTCCTCCCACACAATATATGACTCATCTTTTTTCAGCATCCTCCTTCGCTTTTTCCTGTTCACACCATTTAGGGCAGAAGTCCATGTGACAAGGTTTTCTGCTGACAGAGTCTAGAATCATTTAGCAGAACACACATTGCACATATCCGTGTATGTCTTGGAAAAACCCTTGTTCCGCTAGTGCGCTTGCGTTTTCCTCATCACCATCATTGAATGACTTCAAACGATCATCATACGAAAGCATCCAATCACCCCTCTCATCGGCAATGGCGACATTGTGTGTCAGTCTTTTGAGTATAAATCTACAATTTGGACTAGCATTTTTATGAACTTCTCTTGGATTATTGGACTCAGTCCAATGACTAATATAAATGTGACAAAATGCACAGCATACTGTATCACTCTCACCAGTGTAGTAGAAGCCTTGTGCAGCAAGATTCTCTGCAGAAAGTGCTGGCGAAATATTTCTCCATTTTTTGAATGATTTCCGTCTCTGAAGTTCATAGTCCCAGACATGAGATTGATCACCCATCACTGTAAAAACTTTGCACAAAACTGTAATCACTGCTTTACACTTCTTCTCACAAGATTTCCATCAACTGAATATAATAGAACAATGCTTCCTCCTTTTATACTATCCTTAACACATGAAATGACATCATCATCTATTCCTAGAAATGATATCATCCTCCCACTCAGTCTTTGAGCAATTTTTTCAGAATGCTGTACTGAGATGCATCACCATCTATTTCATAGTCATTGATCATATCAGCTAGCTCATCATTTGATATGGGACATAACCGTTTAGCAGGGATAGTACTGCTAGCTGCCTCATTGACTCTATCAATGAGCTCATCATGTGATGAGGAATGTAAACGTTTAGTTGTGGTAGTACTGCTAGCTGCCTGAACCTTGAGAATTTCTTGAGAGTCAATCATCTCTCTCTCCTCCTCCTCCTCCTCCTCCTGGAGGGAAAAGGATGTGAAGATTGTGTTGAGTGTTCTCAATCAGGACCAATACTACAAGTGTGATTTTATATGTGGACAGCAATCTAAATGTCTACTGGGACTGGGTCAAAAGGAGATCAAATTTGCAGGATTTACAAAAATTGAGAGTACAGGACATGTGAAACGATTCAGGCTGGAGGATGGAACATCTGGTGATTCAGCTTTTGAGATTAGCATCTACAAGGCTGTACGCATACCTATGCCACTGCCATCTACTAGGGGATATGATGAAGTTGATGGACCATGCATTGTTCGTGAAAGGAATAAGCCATCAGTTGAGCGTTATGTCACCAACAATGATTATAGCCGAGGAGGAAGACTTCTTCAGCTGTATATTCTGTTCAATACTGGAGATTGATTATAAATGTTTGTCAATAAATACTGTGTGTATTGAACCATTTGTTATTATTGATTATCCTACTTCCTCATATAGGTAAGAAATTGGGTTGCTATGCTTTCAATGAAGACAGTTTCAACAACCCCACTCCTCCCCTGTCATGATATGTTTACAGTTTTTTGTCTACTGCCTAATATCTATTGGCATGTTGACCAAGATGCAAAATATCGAAAGATATCCATTGAGGTGTAATGGTATACAACCCTGTATACTTAGCTCAACAATTGGGACCCAACATCAATCTATACCCCCTGAAGGTTCGAACCTGGGACCTATAGCATGGAAAGCAACACCGCTAACCACTACACCACAATGGATATCTGTTTATTTGATGTTTTTGAATCCTTGTTAAGCAGCTTACTCTGTATGACATGGTAAAGGATAATGAAAAACTCAATAGGAAATTGTTCAATTCTTTTTTTATATGTTCGTGTATGTGCTACAGTGTAGTGAAAATGAATTGAAAACGTTGCAATACTTTTATTTTCAAAATTTATTACAAGTAAACAATACATTTTTTCTGGAATTTGTTACATCGAGATAAATCTTATAAGACAATACATTTCTGAATTCTTAAGCATAATGTTACAAGTATACAGCAATACAATTTTTAGAATTTCAAGCATCAAATTGTTACATCAAGATAACTCTTATAAAACAATACATTTCTGTATTCTTAAGCATAATGCTACAAGTATACAGCAATACATTTTTAGAATTTTAAACAAATTTTCAAGAATTTCAAGCAAATTTTTCAAAGTATACAACATCTTCACAATACCTATTGATAATACAAGCCAATCAGTTTATTCTGTATCATAAAAAATACCTGCTCCCAATGCACACAACAAGAGTAAATTTTAAAAAATTTTTTTCCGCCCAAACCCTCAATAAAATCATCATTCAGCACATAGAAAATGCGGAGTGCCTCTATTTTTTCTGACAATATTGCACAACCGCATTTTGACTGTTTGACTGTTGACAGCCTGTAACATGCAGGCCAATGATCAA
>NC_052519.1:5664948-5698292 GCF_014356525.2 Nilaparvata lugens
AAGCCGGGAAAACGAAAACCCTGTTTTTGACAACATTTTCACCATTTTAGCCGCCATCTTGAATTGCATTAGATTGAAATTCTTCGTGTCGGATCCTTATATTGTAATGACCAAATTTCAAATTTCAAATTTTCAAAGTTTCAAATTTCAAGTCATTCCGTTATTTGGGAGATGAGATATCGTGTACACAGACGCTCATACACTCATACAACACACACACAACACACACACACACACACACACACACACACCACACACACACACACCACACACACACACACACACCACACACACACACAATCGTCTTTTCTCTCTTTGTGTGAGTAGTACACGTTTTTGTGTACTATACCCAATACCCAAAAATCTGGTGTGGTACACTCACACAATTTCCTTGCTCAGTGAACTGTAAGCCTCATTCTAAACGAGAATAATTCAGGGGAATAACATAATGACGATTAGCGGCCAACATATTTAAAACACGATCAGACTTCTGTATAAAAAATATGTGTATTTATAATGTTTTCGAGTACTTTTTTCCTTTTGTAAATTGTGAAATTCGATGATTTTTTTTAAAAGTCGTCAAAACAGCTGTTCTACAGATGAAATATCTCGTGTATGTGTTCTTTTACTTTCCTTGCCCTATTACCATAGGTAAGGAAAGTATTGCTTTCCGAAAAAAATTAAGGTACCCGAATTACTAAATTTCTAGTGTGTGTGTGTGTGTGTGTGTGTATGAGTGTATGTGCGTCTGTGTACACTATATCTCATCTCCCAGTTAACGTGATGACTTGAAATTTGGAACGTATAGTCCTCACACTAGGATCCGACACGAACAATTTCGATCAAATGCAATCCAAGATGGCGGCTAAAATGGCGAAAATGTTGTCAAAACAGGTTTTTCACGATTTTCTCGAAAACGGCTCCAACGATTCTGATCAAATTCATACTGAAATAGTCATTGATAAGCTCATCAACTGCAACAAGTCCTATATCTGTAAGAATTTCAGGACCTCCGCCCCATCTATGCAAAGTTTGATTTTGGATTCTCAATTAGCAGCCTTCATATACAATTTAAACGAAAAATTTCAAGTGGAAAAGATTGCGCATGAAATCTCTGCAATTGATGTCCAGTAACATTTTCACCCAAAATTGAAAATAAGTTTGAAATTCGAGATAATGTGATTATTAGATTGCAAACTGTTGGTAACTGTTGGTTCTATTAAATCATTCACTATGAGAGATAGCAGACTTTGTGTGTCTCCAGCGTATTGTCCTATCACCAGCTGTCTCATATCTTTGTATAGTAGATTTGAGATGCGCGAGAACACTAGGTCAGGTGATACATTTTCATAACAGCAAGGAAAGTTGTGTGAGTGCGCCACACCAGATTTTTATGAACTGCTCTACCTACCTAGCTCATGCACGAGAAGGAGGTTCCAAAGTCAATTTTCAAGGATGAGGTGGACCCACCATAAGTTTCCCAGAGAGGAGGACTCATGCCACTTGATAGAGCTAAAAATAACTATACAGGGATTGAATTTGAAAAAAATCGGCCATTCATTTTTGAGAAAGTTGTGGAAAAACATGGTTTTTTAGTAATTATCCACCATTTTTCTCAATAATATTACGGAGCTCTGCAATTTTCCCAGAAATGAGATCATGTAGTTGATAGGGCTTATGAATAGCTATCCATGTTATAAATTTGAAGAAAATTGTTAGAGCTGTTTTCGAGAAAACCGTGAAAAACATGGTTTTTTAGTAATTATCTGCCATTTTTTCCGTCATTTTGAATTCAATTTTATTGAATTTCTTATCGTCGAATCTTCATGGTATAAAATGTCAAGTTTAAGGAGACCTTACGTTTAAAATGTCAAGTCAATAGGTTGATTAGGTATCGTGTTCACAGACATACACACATACAATATAAACACACACACACACACACACACACCCACCACACACACACACACACCACACACACACACACACACAACACACACACACCACACACCACACACACACACACACACACACACCAACACACACCACACACACAACACACACACACACACACACACACCACACACACACACACACACACACACACACACACACACACACACACACACACCACACACACAACACACACACACACACACACACACACAACACACACACACACACACACACACACCACACACACACACACACAAATAATGTTTTTGGACTCAGGGGACCTTGAAACGTATAGAAAACTTGAAATTAGGGTACTTAATACTTTATTACCTATGGTAATAGGGCGAGGAAAGTAATAATAGTAAAAAAAACTTTACTCATTGGGCTACTTTTAACAAATAAAAACAATATAAAAATCTCGAAGTACCCTTCATTTTTAAAAACTTTAAAATATTTAAACTATTTTCAGTTGAACTCAACTATTTAAACTATTAAACTATTAAACTATTTTAAAGTTTTTGAAAATTAAAGGGTACTTCAAGAATCTTATATTGTTTTTATTAATTAGAAAAAAAAATAGTACTCTACCATGAACGCTTTCATTGGGAGAGTGACAAGATAGTTGTACTTGGCTAGGGGACTCTACCACTGGATAGCCCAAATTACAAACGAGAGCAGAGGACTGTCAATAAATTTAAAAGAGCAAAATATTGAATGATAATATGCTAGAATGAAGAGAGCAATAATTAATAGATTGAATGTAGTAAGTAGTATTTTCAGCATTAAATTATACCAGAAGTGACTTATTTGGTTACTCACCAGCAAGTAGTTTTCTTCAAATACTAAATACCAACTTACTCCAGGAATTGGAATTAGGTTTGTGGCAGGACAAGACGGAGTCGGGAAAAGGTGTTGGCTTCTCTTGTACATCTGCTACCCCTATCCGATGTATGTTAATTCTGGCATCAATTTAATTACTGATCAGTCCGAAAATTGCTTGGAAGATAACTTTACTATATTTGACTATTACTTTACACTGCTGTACAATTCAAAGTCCGATCGCACTAGTTGAATATTTCAATATATATATATATATATATATTATATATATATATATATATTCACAAATAACAAGGAAAAAACTGTACTTTTCCCCAACTTGGGACAGTTTATATATCGATAATAATTTTAACACAACGACGAACGTGTAAAATTTAATTTCAACGGCAACAATCGAAAAAAACAGCCACGATCCTGTTTTTTCGCCGTCCGACACGAGCTGGCGACTTCAAGTGACGATTATGCGATAGAAATCTAAATACTAACTTATCCGCTAGGGCGCAGCAGCTGCCTGCCTCGCCACTACAACTACCGCGAGACTTAAAACTAATTTAAAACTAGACTTAATCTAAATACGCTAAAGGGCGTCACCAACCACTAACTCTTCTAATGAAAACCAGGCTTTAGAGCCGTTCTCGAGATCCGGTGACATATAGACATATAGATAGAAAATATTGAATGAGAAAGACTAAGAAATTGTCTAAAAACCACTGATTTATTGATAATTAGAAAGACCGGTCTCGGTTATTACACCATTGTTTAAAAATCAAAGTTTATCAGGGTTAAAATCAGATAAAATCAGGGTTTATCAGAGATTGACAATGGTGTACTAACCGAAACCGGTATTTCTAATTATCAATAAATCAGTGGTTTTTTGACAATTTCTTAGTCTTTTTCATTCAATATGAATAATTACCACAATATCAACTCCTCAACTACGGTACACAAAAAGTGCAAATAGAAAATGCACCCTCAATATTATAGGATTGAACAGAGACCTTAAAGAGATAGAATCTTTAAGGTCTTTGGGATTGAATATTAGAATATTTTTTATAATGTATGGGTTTTTTATCCAATGCATCTTATTCAACCAATACTGATATTAGGTGAATCTTACTTTAGGATGCTAGCGCCACCTAGTAGCGAAACTGATAAGCTTCATCAACACAAATATTCATCAAAATTGAAAACGGTGGTTTTTGGTATTTTTTTTATTAATTAGTTACCTATCAGTGCTTTGTCCGATATATATGTTGATGAAGTAACGGGCCTACGTAATGGAATGATTCAATGTGTTTAAATATTGCGTTAAATGGTTTTAATTTGACAATTCTTCACTAACTCTCGCATGAGTCTGTTAACAGTCGTAGAATAGTCTGTCATCCTGGCATTGTCATTAAGCTAGCATTTCAATTCTACTTGTCGAACATATTGCTATGTGAATTTTTGATTGGAAGGAATTGTGCACATTCCTGCCATAATCATCTAAAATTCTCTTTTTAAATTTCCTTGCCCTATTACTATAGAGTGGTAAGGAAAGTATTGCTTTCCAAAACAAATTTAGATACCCTAATTTCTAGTTTTTTATACGTTTGAAGGTCTCTAGAGTCCAAAGACATGATTTTTGGGTGTTGGTCTTTGTGTGTGTGTGTGTGTGTGTGTGTTGTGTGTGTTTATATTGTATGTGGTGTGTGTGTGTGTGTGGTGTGTGTGTGTTGTGTGTGGTGTGTGTGTGTGTGTGTGTGTGTGTGGTGTGTGTGTGTGTGTGGTGTGTGTGTGTGGTGTGTGTGTGTGTGATCACGATAACTCCATTTCTCAATCAACCGATTGACTTGAAATTTCAAACTCAAGGTCCTTATACCAGGACCTTATTGGATGAGGATCCAACAATAAGATATTCAATAAAATTCAATTCAAGATGGCGAAAAATTACTAAAAAATCATGTTTTTCACGGTTTTCTCGGATACCGAGAAAACTATTCAATAAAATTCAATTCAAGATAGCGAAAAATTACTAAAAAATCTGGTGTGGTACACTCACACTACTTTCCTTTCTTATTGATCTATAAGCCTCATTCTTAAACGAGGATAATCTAGGGGAATAACATTATGCCGATTGGCGGCTTAATAATTTTATTAAAACTACGATTATACTATTGTTATTGTTTTCAGAGTACATTTTCCTTTGTTTGAATTATGAAATTTAAGGATTTTTTAAAAGTTGTCAAAACAGCTGTTCTACAAATAAAATATCGACGTGTGTTCTTTTGAATAAACTGCTCTACCCACCGACCTCAAGCACGAGAAGGAGGTTACAAAGTAAATTTCTCAAGAATGGGGTGAACCCCCTGATAGTTTCTCAGGAAGGAAACTCATGCTAGTTTATAGAGCTGATATATAACTATACAGGGTATGAATTTGAAAAAAATCGGTCAAGTCATTTTTGAGAAAATCGTGAAAAACATGTTTTTATTTTGCGATTATCCACCATTTTTCTCAAGAATATTACGGAGCTCCTGCAATTTTCCGAAAAATGAGACTCATGTCAGTTGATAGGGCTTATAAATAGCTATCCATGGTAAAAATTTGAAGAAAATCGTTAGAGCAGTTTTCGAGAAAACCCTGAAAAACATAGTTTTTTAGTGATTATTTGCCACTTTTCTCAAGAATATTACGGAGCTCCTGCAATTTTCCCAGAAATGAGACTCATGTCAGTTGATAGGGCTTATGAATAGCTATCCATGGTATAAATTTGAAGAAAATCGTTTGAGCCGTTTTCGAGAAAACCGTGAAAAACATGGTTTTTTAGTAATTATCCGCCATTTTTTCCGCCATCTTGAATTGAATTTTATTGAATTTCTCATTGTCGGGACCTCATTGTATAAGGACGTTAAGTTTAAAATTTCAAGTCAATCGGTTGATTAGGAATGGAGTTATCGTGTTCACAGACATACACACACACACACACACACACACACCACACACCACACACACACACACACACACACACACACACACACACACACACACACCACACACACACACACACACACACACAACACACACACACACCACACACACACACACACACCACACACACACACACACACACACTCACACACACACAGACCAACACCCAAAAATCATGTTTTTGGACTCAGGGGACCTTGAAACGTATAGAAAACTTGAAATTTGGGTACCTTAATTTTTTTTGGAAAGCAATACTTTCCTTACCTATGGTAGTAGGGCAAGGAAAGTAAAAACACTTTTTTTGGACTCAACGTATGAAACGTATAGAAATTTAGAAATTTGGGTACCTTAATTTTTTTTGGAAAGCAATACTTTCCTTACCTATGGTAATAGGGCAAGGAAAGTAAAAGGGAACTACATGTTTTATATTGTTTTTATTAATTCAAATGAGTTCTAATTGTACTATTCCGGCAATTGTACTAGTCCGGCCGAGTGACCATGTATAATACCATCAAAGGCCGGGACACCGCGCCCGATAACCGCACCGAGCCCGCGCGGACGTATGGCCGAGTTAAGCCCGCGACACGGTGATGATGGAAGGAGAACACACATATCCGTGCGACAGCCGAGCGGCAGCAGTGTACTGCTCAGTTCTCTAGTGCTACTGCGATCTGATTTCTCAATGTGTTCAACTATTGTTAATAATATAAAACTATTGAAATCTTGTTACATCCGATTTAATTTTATATAATTATTTCAATTTCAAACCAATTACCTTTGGACACAGAAGATGAGAATTATAGTGATGGTATAAATTTCGGTGCATAACAATACCATTAACAATATTATCATATATTTATATCGTAAATATATAATCAGCAATAAAATTGTTATCTTCTGCGTTATGAATTTAAACGTAATTAGTCTCAAATTTTGAATTTAAGACACAGTCACGGGTTCTTTCTTTTATATTTTTGTTGTTTATTGACCGAGCGAAGTGAGGTCTAAGATTCAAGTCGACGATTTGGCATTTTCTCTTAATGATTAAATGTTTGAATGCTTAAATGTTTATATGTTGCGCATTTACGGCGAAACGCGGTGATAGATTTTCATGAAATTTGACAGGTATGTTCCTTTTTTAATTGCGCGTCCACGTATATACAAGGTTTTTGGAAATTTTGCATTTCAATGATAATATAAAAGGAAAAATCTGGTGTGGCGCACTCACACAACTTTCCTTGCCGCTATGAAAAATTATCACCTGACGCTAGTGTTCCCGCGCATCTCAAGTCTACTATTCAAAGATCCCAGCAAGCTGGTGACAGGACAATAAGGCTGGAGACACATGAAGTTTGCTATCTCTTCATAGTGAATGATTTAATAAAATCAACCGTTGCCAACAGTTTGTAATTAAAATAATAACATTTTCTCAAATTTCGAGCTTTTTTTCAGTGTTAGGTGAAAATGTTACTGAATATTAATTGCAGAGATTTCCATGCTCAATCTTTTCCACTTGAAATTTTTTGTTTGAATTATTTCTAAAGCCTGATAATTGGGAATCTAAAATCAAACTTTGCATAGATAGGGCGGAGCTCCTGAAATTTTTACAGATATGGGACTTATGGCAGTTGATAGAGCTTATCAATGACTATTCTAGGTATGAATTTGATCAAAATCGTTGTAGCCGTTTTCGAGAAAATCGCGAAAAACCCTGTTTTTGACAACATTTTCGCCGTTTCAATTGTATATGAATCTAAAATCAAACTTTGCATTAGATGGGCAGAGCTCCTGGAATTTTTACAGATATGGGACTTGTGGCAGTTGATAGAGCTTATCAATGACTATTTTAGGTATTATATTAAATGTTCTGTGGATTTGGTTCTGTCGTGAATGTGGGCCTTTAGAGAAGTTTCATTTCGTTATAACTTTTCATCTATGTTACAAATCTCAATAGGCTTCTTTCTCTATATATATAAGATATATAAATAGAGAGAACGTGGGTGGCTCGTTGGAGTAGGTCAGTGGTTCTCAAACTTTTTTTCGAGCCCTACTTGCATAATTCAGCTGTAAGCCGGGCCCCCCTACATGTATAAGCATAGACTACTGTGCATGTTGTACATATACGTATAAGTACGTATATTACCTACATATTTTACACTCAATATTTATTTAGTTGAGTTCAGCACATATACATAACCCAATGGGGCGATAGTCTCAATCATAATAAAACAACTAATTCTATAAAAACAATAAATTATCATTTATTCAGGTACTATCGTACATATTTGTTATTTTTGTTGCAATTGAACAATAAAAAGGGCCTAAGTGTGAATGATGAGCTCGTTTTTTTCGCACAGAGTTTATTGAAACGAGGGGTCAGCTCTGATAACGCTACTCTAAGTTCCTGGGTCACAACCAGTCTTCATCTATATCTACTTTTCATGGAAGTTAGAGCAGTAAACCCAGTTTCACACGAAGAAATTGTCGCAAATGGAGTCAATATCTTCAATACATTATCACTCAAAATTTGGTGTTTCATTTGCACACCAATCCAGAAGGATGTGAGAGAATATTCTTCAAACTTCATTTTAAGCGCAGTCACCTTGGAGATCAATGAGGTTTTCTTCACTCATTGATTGAGAATTTAAATGGGTTTTGATCCATGCCAAACCATTCAAGTTTATATTTATATTAAATAAACAAATTATATTTATATTTATACAAATATTTTCCGAAACTACTTTTGAGGATTTCTAAATTTTCAAAAACGTATTTCTTCTCATTGGCTGGAGTTAGATACATTTGTATGGAATGTTGGATAAATTTCTTCAGTGATAATCTTAAGATTAGAAAATAGCTCCAAGTTGTCACTTTCGAAACCGCACTCGTACAAACTTAGCTTCTTCACAAAGCTTTCCATCATTCCAGTCCATTGCAGAATGTTTGCATCTTTTCTCTGCAAAGACTTGGCTAGGACATATATTTCCTCAAAGATATCCACCATGCATGCTAATTGCAGCAAAAAATCTGAGTTGGTGAAAAACTTTGAGTTTTGGTGGTTTTTCCCAAACAAAAGTGTAAGGACTTCATGTCTGAGCTCAAATATTCTACTTGAAGCCTTTACTTTTGATAGCAGCGAGCTTCAGTAAGAAACAGTAGAGCTGTGTGTTCTGAGCCCATGTCTTTATTTGAATTGGATAATCTTCTTCAATATAATTGTTAAGATCTCATAATGATCTTAACAGCCCATAACTCGCTTATTGGACCACTTAAAAATTTCAGTTTTTCTCACTCTTATAATGATCTTAACAATTATATTGGAAAATATTATCCAATTTGAATAATAAAAAAGTGTACTGAACAGCCCTAATGAAATTGACTGTTTCAACGACCACATGTAAAACTCCATCAAGAGTTCAAGAGTCATGCATTTTGTAGCTAAAGTAGCCTCCCTATGAATTATACAGTGTGTCCATCTAGCTTCTGGTGCTACCTTTTTGATCAACCCTCGAAGTCCAGTGTACTTTCCTGACATATCCCGAGCTCCATCTGTACAAATTCCTTCACATTTGCTACAATACATGTCAATGTCCTTCAAAAATGTATTAATCATTTGAGAAATGCCTTCACCTGTATGTGGGAGAGTGGTGGAGGGCTTCGGGAAAGTCATTATTTTTTCTCTCCCTTTAATTTTGATGATGTACTTATTGTATCAATCAATAGAGAATAAAAGAATGAAAGAAGAAAGATGCTCATCGTAATCATTTTAGAAGTAAATTCATATAATTTTTCAACCAAGCTTCGCGCCCCCCCTGAGGAATCATCGCGCCTCCCTTTAGGGTCGCACACCACACTTTGAGAACCACTGGAGTAAGTGATTACGCAACGGTCTGACAATCAAGAGAACCCGAGTTCGAAGGTCGACCCGGGCAAACGTTTTTGACCACAGCACAATCATATGGATACGGCCACTCCATCTTTCGGAGGAGACAATAAGTCGTCGGTCCCGACTACCTAAAAAGTAGCCTAGTCGTCATCTCATCATCATCCCTTCCACTCAATACCCACGCACAAGCCTAAGAGCTTATGTGGGCATCACCCTCAATATTATTATTATTATCATTATATATTTCGGAATTGTACGTCCTTCTTTTCGTTACATATCTTGCGTACAGACGTACACAATTAGAGATAATATTGTTCAGTTGAGTACTAAATAATATAAAATATGCTTCTTTCTTGAAAAGATAGAGATGTAACAGTAATTATCAAGGAGGCTCATCAATTAATTCATGACTTGGAAATGTAAAACTCCGCATTGTGGAATCATATTCCTATAAATATAAAACGATCAAAAATTGGTTCTTTTATTAGCCTACTTATATCCATGGTTGATTTTTCAACACTTTAGACTTGACATCTTATTCACATATCTATAGAACAAAATTGGTTGAGAACTCACAAAGATACAAGAATCTCACATTTATTTCAGTTTTATGTAAACAAAAAATTGAAGTACAAAATAGCAAAACCGATTAATTAAGTAGTTTCAATCACACATTAAGGTGAATCAAAATTCAAAATAATTTATTGTTGAACATTGGCAAAATATTACAACAACGTCAGCTCACATATCGATATCAACAATATAATAACACATAATCAAATCAAATACATCTTTATTCACATGATGCACAAATTAAACAATTATAATAAGAAAATGAGAGAGGATTCCTTGATAATTAGTTTTCAATAGTATAATTATGAAATTATCACAATAATAAACCATAAAAGACGACTCATTTGAATAATTATCCATTCATAATTATGATTAATATAATAATCCATTCAAAATGCTCCTCAAGAAGTGGAATCCTCTAAAGAGTAGCTAAGAAATCAGTCATCCCAGAAAAACCATCATCATGCCCTGAACTAAGTCAACACAAAACTGACTGATCTCAACTGCAGTTGCAAAACTCTGGTCCAAATCACCTGATTTGCGTCCATGGGAATCGATGAAACTCCAAGCAGCCCTACATGGATTTGTAGCCTCTGTTATAATATGAATAGCGCATTTGCATTTTTCTTAATAATTATCTCAATCTGTGTCGTCGGTATCCTCTTTTCAGCCTATTCGCAAGTTGCACTAGATTATACCTGGTCCCAGACAAATAATGCATTATAAATGATTCTCAAATGAGATATTTGGAAATGATAGTTTATCATATCCAATATCCAATCTCTCATTGATTAAGCTCCGAACTAATCCTTTACTTGTGAACAGACTCTATTCTGGCCAAGATCGATTGAATTTTTGGGAACCCCTGGTCTACATTGCTATATTGCGTTTTTGCTATTTGTGCTTATTTAAAAAAATAGAGATTCCGGAACTGCTATACAATGAGCTTCCTGATAGTGATAGAGTACCGTACTCCATTTTATGTTTCATTGTTGAGAAACTTTCAGATTATTTAACAATATGAACTGGAAGGACTCACTGCTCACACAACCCTGATTCCTCATTCTTTATTTTCTCCAAGAGAAATCATTCTGGAATGCCTTGACTCTCTGAGTAATAGCCTGCGCGGTCACCCTCCCTATCTGAGAACTAGTGACAACAATTCTTTTTGAGCGGGGTATGATTACTAAATCTTTTCTCCGGAACAACGTCTTTTCACACGAAGTGAGCATGCCATACACAAGTAAAATATTCAATCTAAGGTTCACAAGACAGTTTTTGCAAGGATATTAGTAGACTCATATAGATACTTCTGCTAAGAATTTTTGCGCAATCCCCGAGAAATAAGGAAAAATTTTTGCGCAAATCCCCCTCCCCCTCCCCCTCCCCCTCTGCGCCCCCCTCTCCTCCCCCTCCCCCTCTCCCTCTCCTTCTCCCTCTCCCTCTCCCTCTCCCTCTCCCTCTCCCTCTCCCTCTCCCTCTCCTTCTCCCTCTCCCTCTCCCTCTCCTTCTCCCTCTCCCTCTCCCTCTCCTTATCTTATCTCCCAGTGAGGACGAGGGGGAGGGAAAAAGGGAAAAAAAATTTCCCTTTGAGGGAAAAATTCTCTACTGACAGATTAAAGTGAATCCATATTTCTACTGACAGATTAAAGTGAATCCATCTAATGCTATACTGTCAAATTAAAGTGAATCTGTTACATCTTTATACTGAGTGAATCCATCTAATGCTATACTGTCAAATTAAAGTGAATCCATCTAATGCTCTACTGTCAAATTAAAGTGAATGCTAAATGAGTGAATCTGTATAATGTCCCTTTGAGGGAAAAATTCTCTACTGACAAATTAAAGTGAATGCTAAATGAGTGAATCTGTTACATCTTTATACTGTAAAATTAATACAATTGGTTTGCTTTCCACCCGACAGTTAAGAAAAATTTCACAAATTTATATTGAAATTTTCTATGTGCTGTACAAACCGCAGGCGTTGCTTTTTAAGTGTGCTCTCCGAGAATATCTATAGTAAATTTAGTACGAACAAGCATTCCAAAAATATTTATAGATATTCTCAGACCTATATCACTTGGGGTATCAGCTCTATTGATGTCTTAACAGTGAGAGGTCAATGATCTAAGTTGATCTTTTACATTTTTTATCTGCAATGTCATACAAGCATTTCCAAAGTTCATCGGTATTTGTAACAATAGTTGAGAAATCATTTGCACTACAATAATGTAGATGACCTGTATCTAGTATGTCCAATAATTCGAAAATCTCAGATAAAATTGGAAAATGTACATTTTCTGTTTTTGTTAACGCTTGATCAACATCATCACCTTGGAATCCTGTTGAAAATTTAATATTTTTTGCAATAGAATCAAATTCATTGAATGAAATTGACATCAAGAGGCGAGATAATTTTTTGAATTTAGCAAAGCTAAAACACTGCATGACCTCGATTATGTTATGAACAATAAAATTGATAAGGAAGGAATGTGCACTTAGCTGTAACAGAGTTGGCTCTGAGGGGGCGTATCTCTTGATAAGGTAGATTCCTTAGCTGTAACAGTTGTGTCTGAGGGGGCGTTTCTCGCGTGCTCACTCAATCAAGTCTACACTGATACTAAACCAAAATGTTCGAGGAAATATCTGAATTGAAAAATTTCACTACAACAATACATCATAACTTCATCTTCAATTTTAATCAATTTATCTACAGACAAATTGTATGGACGGTAATAGCACAAATAGTCTTTTATATCGTTCAAATTAACTGTGCTTAGAAAAATAGCCTTTAATTGTTTCACCAAACTATAATTTTCACTAGATGATTTCTGAATTGCACTTTCACACTCATCATACCAGTCTATGCAGTTTTTTAACCTCACTTCCAATTCGTTTTCAGCAGCTAACCACTTTGCCGGATCCATCATTGTCGAGTAGTAAAACTATGTGTAGGCTGGCACTATTATAGAATAATTAAACGGTCTTTCTTCATTAATAATTGCAGACAGACAACACGTGCGAGCTTTATGCAGTCTCAGTGCATGCGAGCAATAAACACACTGTAATTCCTTTCCGTTGTAGAAGAATCCATATCGTGCAAAGTTTCTTTTCTGAGCATTCGTATACATAGCCGCCAATTTCATACTTTTCATACGAGTATTCTCGCACAAGAAATTATTTGTTTGATACATATTTTTAAACAGCAGAGAATTATAATGTTGGGCACTGTAAAATGCACACCTTCCATCGGGTCTATACTTATGTATCTTACATGCATCATAACACCACGAAGTGGTGAAAAAGCTGAAATCGGGCTTGAGAAAGTCCTCCGGTATGCATTGTACGTTAGAATGCAATCTTCTCAAAAACTTTGCTTTTTCAGTTCCTTTTGTGAAAATTTTTTCATAACCTGCGAGGTATTCACGGATAATTGTCTCATTCCATTCCAAATCTCCATCACTCCATTTTATTTTATGATAGTTACGTTCCAGCCATGTTACGTCGTTAAACAATTTTGTAGTCAATTCCATCTTTGGAAATGGTGATTTGAAATGAAATACAACATAATTATTGCTCTCATCGACAATAGCAAGTTCCTATACAATAATTTGATTACAAGTTTGCTTAAACCAGTGAAGATCAACCGTAGCAATTTTCGTAGGTGTCTGCTTTTGCACTCCTTTCTGTTCCTCTTCACGTTTCTGTTCCTCCACCTCTGGCGCCCCCTCCCCCTCCTCCTCCTCCTCTCCCGACTTCTGGATTGGTGTACTGCTTCTCCTTGGTTCATAATAGAAATTTGTTGATTCAATATCGTAAAGTAGCGATGACTGAGCTTTGTCCAAAATATCAGAATCAAGATCACACTGGATAGAGCGAGTTTGTGGCTCGTCCACCAAAATATCAGAACACAAAGAATAGGACATGATTCCTGTTCAAAGGTAAAACTGATAATGGCTTACATTTGGTGCAGTACACACCTTATATCCTTATATAACCTGCAGTGATGCACTCTATCAACAAATTACTGAACTTCTTTCACCATGCTCGTGAGTGGCGTGTACTCCATCACACGATCGCTAATTAAAACGCAATAAGCGGAAGTATTTGCAGGTACTGCACTATTAAATTCCATTTCAATACGAACATCTATCGATGATTTCAAATGACTTGGTTGGTGTGAACAATCTACAACAATCAGCGGTGTTGATTCACAAAACGTTTTAAAATCGATTTCTGTTCCGAGTTCGCTATTGATTGAATGATTATAATACGAGGGTGCGAAATCCAGGAACATCCGGTATAAAACTTCCTTCTTACCTAGCAGATTTTCGTATGGATAATACTCACTATTCAAATATACTTTAACATTGTAAATATCACAGCTGTCAAAATTATATATTGATTTTTTAATTTTATTCTTTCGATCAGTTTGAAATGCAATTATAATATATTTTGGAGTATCAAAATTCGATGTCATGCGTACTGACCAAGAATGAACAAGTGAATTTTGCAAATTTGGTAATTCACAAATTTCCCAATGGCGGAAACTTAATTTCAGTGGAGTGTCGGAATCGAGCAGTCTCAAAAATTTCAATCGCACATGATCTTCTAAAGTAATGTAGGGCATCCGCCATTGGAGCTTAGTATTTTTACACTAACCTCTGTACCGGTTGCAGACTCGACGCAATTGAGGTCTGAGGGCGACCTCAATAATACAAGCTCTTGTTTCAAGTTTAAAATTATTCTTTGAAAATCTTCAAAAAATGGAAGGATTAATTTCAACGGCACACAGAAAGTGAATTTATTATCTGTTAGCTCATATCCTGCTCTGTCAAAACCAGCTAAATGATATGTGTTTTTATCAGATGCGTTCTTCACAAGAATAGCTTTAATTGTAGAAGTTAAACCAATTAATCTTGATTTGGAAATTTGTTGACCTGCTAATTCGTATCGTATTTCATCAAAAAGGTTGCCCACTATGTTACTGCTTAATTTATAGTCTGCCGCAATGGGTGCACCAGCCGGTTGAGTTGCCTCCCCTGCTACTGTAATCGCAGGCGCTGCCGGTTTTGTACAGCTCACCGTTCCCTCAATTAATATAAATGATTTGCAAGGTAAAGTGTACACATCCAATGAATTTATTCCAATTTGAGCTTCATCAGAGTTTTTTATTCCTTGTCCCGAATAAACTGTATGTGTATGAAACTGGAATTTGGTTATGTCATTATAAAACTGAAGCTCTGTCTCCACATCCAGAATATCACTAATTGATGCGCCTGACATGTCGCCAATTAACTATAAAACCTAATCTTTCCAAAGTTCTCGCACTTTTAGCTGATAACGCCCTATTGCTTTTACTAGATGTTGACGCTATCGCGACCTTTTCTCTAATGACTTGATTATGCGTACACGTACTACGCTTACGCGGGTTGAAAATAAGATATCCCATTACTTTTGTTTTTCACGTATGTGCAGTCTAATTGTAATTGTATCTCCGTGGAAATCAATAAACGATCCGTTCTGGTCTGTTACCTTTACATTAATAGTTTGAATTCGACGTGTATTCAAAGGTACATAAATAATTGGAGAGGGTACTTCATTTATTAAATAACCGCTAGGAACCTTTGGCAAAAATTCGTAGATTATATGTTTTTCTTTTCCGTTAAAGTAACTGCCACATGCTAAATTACATTCAACAAGAATACCATCAATGCTCGATATGTTAACCAGATGTTTGGAATAATGCCATTTATTTGCTTGTAAAACTACATTATCAAAACCTAGTATCTTAGCAATCGAATCAGAGCGTGTTAAATCAATAGGCTTATCAGAATAAATTTCAATCTTCATAGTATTTGCATTTGCACGTATAATAAGTCTATTCTTCTTCTCATCATAGTTCAATTTAAGCTTTATAGACTTTATAATATCCTCAAGCTCATATGCACCGGTATCCAACAAGATTAACTTATCACCATATTTGAAGCTAGAATTTGTTCCTTTGTTTACATTTGCTATACTATTGTAACTACAAAAATTAATCAGACCAATTTCCCATTCACTATTTTTGTCCAATTCTATAATTTCTTGTAAATGTTCGTAAAGGTTACTTGACTTTGATCTTAACGTTATAACGACCATCTTGTGTGTTCAACACAAACACTTAATTACAACTGATTTGCAAGAAACAATAACGTGAGATGACCACAAATATCACTATCTAATGGTTGCAGGTGATCCAAATTATAAAATATATTTACTCCATTTTCTTTTTTCCAATATTTGTCCAATTCGTATGGAGGTTGTAAATTTCCAATTGGATCAAAATACCATACATTACTTCCTACCTTCTTATATGCAATCCAGTGTGTCCCCGGTTGGCTGTGCTTGTCCAAATTCACGATCGCATTTTCGTTTTTTAGAATTTTTTTGGGTAATGCATCTAGCATATATATTCCTCTTAAACGAATTTGTAATAAGCTAGCCCAATCCATTAAATCATAGTTACTCAATTCTCCTTCAATATTCATGGTTTTTTCTTGCTCTTCTTTGACCTCTTCTTTGTTGTTCTACGTTTCTTAACTTGAGGGAATAAACTCACACCATATGATGATGATGGGGGTGGGGGTGGAATTAAAAGTCGCCCACCACTAAGCGGGGGGTACGGCTTCAAATAATACCCTTTACCTGCTATATGTTGTTTCAACTGAGCTATAGCCTTGCGTCTAATATCATTACTATAACTTCTCCTCTCATTCTTCTTCTTCTTCTTCTTCTTTCTCAAAGAACCACCAAAGTAATTTTTAGCTTTCATTACATTCGTAACAAGGTAACTGAGACCTCTCTCGGCTAGGGGAGTTTTCGGATTTTTAAAAATTTCCCACGCTGCGTTCGCTAGAATTCTGTCAGCTTTGGCTCGATTAGAATTATCACTATTTAGTGAATATGCTATATCGTGGGCCTTACAAGCCTGGTCAAGTTTGTTTATTCCAGGATCTCCACGTGCTAATCGCTTTTCAAGTTTGGTTCCTGGTCCGCAATACTGGTACCCAGGTGCTATGGGGATTTCAAAGGGTGTTACATCGATCAATTTATTTAAAATAGTTGAAGTAATACCTGTAGCAGCCCCTGCCGCCCCCTTAAGTACTTTCGCGGCCGAGCTTAAGAAGCCTCTCCCTCGTTTTCTTCCACTTTGCTTTCTCTTACATACCTCCATTTTCATTACCTTTCAACTCAATGGTTGAACATTAACTAAAGTTAATTAATCATTACACTAACTCAATCTAAAAGAAAAATGGAAATTTTCTATTAATTTGGAATAATACTTTGAATTCATCTATTCAGATTGCAAAATGCATTTCAAAAACAGATGGCCCCATGCGTTATCTCCTATTCTCGCTACTGCTTTTTCCTCTATTACGAAAGCGATGACAAAAATCAATCGTGAGTTCCTTTTTAATCCTGCCTTCCTATACTGCCAGTTGAAGTGAATCCATATTATTCACTTTATATGTGGCTTGCACCCAACTCGAGCCCCCTGGCACGTTGCTGCTTTTTCCTCTATTACGAAAGCCATGACAAAAATCAGTCGTGAGTTCCTTTTTAATCCAGCCTTCCTATACTGCCAGTTGAAGTGAATCCAAACTGCTCCTCGGGACGGCCTTGTGAAGATCGGGAGGGTGTTGCCCGGCCTTGAGTGAGTGAGCGACCGAGTGATGTCAGCTTGTGCGTACATCAAGCTATATATAAAAACACATTTTTAATTTCTTATCACTTAATGCAACTTGGAGAGTGATTGAGTTCTCTACACGTACTAGCTGCCGAGGAGGGCTATCACAATTGGCGAGCACTGCATACTCCACAGAGGTCACCGCTAACATTATTGATTGTAAGTAAAAATTTTTGTTACATTCTCATATTTTTGTGAAATAACACTAAATTGATTTTTATAATATATATTTAGTGTTACAGTTTGGTTTCATTGTTTTTCCACAGCATTTTCTCACCTCACAACTCGGTCTCATAAGCAGTTGTGCTCTCGTGAAGGAACCTTACCTGCATCGAGAAAATCATAGCCGAGGAGCTACCTGAACCGAGTCGAGGAGCTGAGAGAAGCCTATCCGATTATTTCATTTCGTCAAATCAACACATGTAAGTTCATTTTTACTTAAATTTTCCTCTTCTCCGAGGACAATATTGTTCTCCATGTTAGATCCTTCAACAAGGAAGTAAGAGGAGCTCATTTTTCAAACATGAATCTTATCTTGACAGTGTTTTCTATCATCAATGAGACATTTTAATATTTAACCAACCAGAAAGATGCATTTCATTTATTTACAATATTGCACACATACTTGATTTTGATCTTTCTTTGTCAATCTTGTTCTAAGCCTGTTTCATCTGAAGAATCTCGTAAAAAATTCCAGATAAGTTTATTTAATTGTTCTTTTGTTAAATGAGCATTGTTTTCTATTATAACTTCTTAATTCTATTGATAGACTGTGTAATTATTGCCAGACTACAGTCCAAAACTTCTTTTCATCCCAATTTCATAAAATAAATTGTTCAAATAAAGGTTATGCACATGCGACTTTTCAATTCTTCACTAATTTCCACGTTGAAACAGAATACAAACACATGAAACAATTGATTTTGAATCTAGAAAGATTAAGATCCGAATTGACAAAAAACAAAATTCATTCTACTTAGCACTAAAAACTGTAAAATAAATATTAATTACTGTATTGTTCCTCATAAAACTAATGAATAAAGCCAATTAAGATCAATTAAAAAATGATAATCAATTAAGGTTCACCAGAGAGTTATGCAAAACTTTTGTTATAATTAGATTTATGAGAAGCAAACCACCATAATTAATTTCTCACTATAATCCCTCTCATAAACCACGTACAGGGTATAATCTATAAAGTAAATAAATGAAGATCTTTGATATAATTCAATATATTATGTATATTTTGTAATTCAGTTTAATTAATGAGATACTATACTTACAAAGATTGGGCTATCAATGCGATCGTCACTCACCTATAAAAGAAAGAATGAAATTACAACACAAATAAACATTTTTTTACAAACAGCATTGAAAAATACATAACAATTTTGAATGTTTTTCAAGGCTCATTTTTGTTATTACATTGAATTCTATGCATACCTCTCTGTTTGTGATCATGAGGTTTACCAGCATGTAATTTTCCAGTTTACTCAAAGCTTGTAATTTTTCAATTGTCTGCCTACGATTTTATTTATTTATTCATTTATTTATTCGTTGATATAATTACAAATCATATGAATATGATCGGGTAGAACAACAGGCACAGCCCAAAACTATTCTGTTCCTTTAGATGAAATGTCCGAACATTTTTTCTAAAGGAACAGAATGGTATTCACTTAATTGATTAAAATGTCTATCTATAATGAATTGAACGCACAAATCTGAAGACTTTAACTCAGACTCCGCACCAAACACATTATCCATCTCAGTACAGTAGCTTGATGTTGTATCAGCAAAGACAAGATCACTACTAACAGATTAGCTTGCTCTAGCTTATTATTATTATTATGAAAAGCACACTCTAGCGATAATTTATTGTACTTTATAATATAATATATATTTGGTTACAGTTTGGTTACATTGTTTTTCACAGCATTTTCTCACCTCACTACTCGGTCTCATAAGCAGTTGTGCTCTCGTGAGGGAATCAATCATACCATAGGCCGCTATCTACACCTGTACCATAGACCGCTATCTACACCTGTACCATAGACCGCTATCTACACCTGTACCATAGACCGCTATCTACACCTGTACCATAGACCGCTATCTACACCTGTACCATAGACCGCTATCTACACCTCTACACTCGAGGAGATTCACGCACCATCAACACATGTGAGTACATTTTTACTTCGATTTTATCCTCTGAGGAGGAAAATTGTGCTCTGAGCACAGTTTTTCTCCTCCGAGCACAGTGTTTGTCCTCGGAGGATAAAAAACCTTCTACATTATACTGCATGCTTGTGATTTTTTCGCTTCATCTGTATGATGAGCGTCTTTTGTCTTAGACTCATCAGCATAATATATACAAAACGGTAAATGCATTACTTTTTCAAATGGTTCAACGATAATATATTTACAAAACACACATTGTAGATAGTGATAGTTATGTAAGAAATAACCATTTCTTGCAAAATAGTCTGCTCTATCAGTTAATGGTTTGCAAATGTAACAATGTAGATGGTGTGGAGGTAGTTTTTCAAACCACTCTCCTTGTACAGATAAATCTTCTGGCATATTAGTAAATGATAAATATCTTTCTTCATATAATCGTAGAATATTATTATCGTAATTCTCATCTTCAATTGTTATATTCCTTTCCTTTCACAATTTGGGCTAACTTTGCATGTTCGTTGGCTACAACATCATTTTGCTCCCAATCTCCTATACAAACTGAACAAAATACGCAGCGCACAATATCCGGTTCACTTGCGAATACAAAACTGTCTTTCGCCATATTTTCTGCCGACAAATTCTGACTAGTTTTTGTCCATTTTTTATCGAATGTTAATAATCTCAATCTTTCATGTAACATTATCTGTCCTTGTGATAACATCGTGAATGCCAATTCACAACTGATTGTGAATTACATTCCTTTACACATACTATTGCCTATGCCATCCTGATCATTATTCTTTTGTTTTTTCAGTATCATGCCGAGGGAACACAGACTTCGTGGGATTAATTCAAGCGCAGTTCGCCATCACATCAGTTTTGAGGACGAGGATATTGACATTGAGAGTGTGCTTGAGAGGACAAAAACTCGAGTTTTCGAGATAATTAGGGAGCATGCAGCACGGTATGATGCAAATGTTAAGTGGTACATAGTGCTTAACGTTTTATTGTATAAAATAGTGGTGCTGGATGACAAGGTTGATGAGTCTGTTTCATCTCTAATAAATCTACATAGTTACTCCAACATAGCGCTAAACGTGCTTGAGAACTATGAAGATTTTAATGAGCATTTTTTCTTGGCTGTGAGAAAAATCCTCTCATCTTTCGAAAATTTCGTAAGACATGGGTCTGGATGGGTGCTAAAGAAAATTGAATCACTGGATGTGAACGTGATTAAATATAATCCTATATACACATCCAGTTTCATTCAAACACCCCAGTTTTTGAAAAACAAAAAATGTATTATAAATGTCAAAAATCTTTCTGACGAAAAATG
Source organism: Nilaparvata lugens (assembly GCF_014356525.2). NCBI lineage: Eukaryota > Metazoa > Arthropoda > Insecta > Hemiptera > Delphacidae > Nilaparvata > Nilaparvata lugens. The sequence goes on from NC_052519.1 coordinate 5,686,423, forward strand.
TTTTTTGTGGTCGGTCCACGCATATTTCCATCAGAAACCAAATAGAGCGGACTTGACTGTAAAGTATTTGAGCAAGTTTGCTCACAGACTCAATATGCGAGGTGTAAATTTCCCGGTGACGACACGCGATATTAAGAAATTCGAAATACTCAATCCGGACATAGCAATTCACGTCATCGCGTATGACAACAAAAAATTTTTTCCCTACCGTACAAGCATTTTCCGCACGCGTAAACACCAAATTAATCTTTTAATGTTGGAAGGCGATGCAGGAAAAACTCATTATTGTTTAGTAAATACCGCGAACGGGAAAAACGGGCTATCGCGTCTTCTCTCCCACCTTTCAAAACACAAGGGTCAAGTACACATTTGCAATTTCTGTTTTCACCGGTTCATATCAAACAAATCTATAAATGTAGACGGGAAAGCAAATTGATGAAACATATGGAACTTTGTTCCAAGTTTGAATCTCAACGCATTTCATATCCTAAACGCGGAGAGACAATTAAATTCAAGAAACTAGGCGCGACGTTGAAGAAAAAGTACACTATTTACGCGGATTTAGAAACATACGTTGTGAATATTGATAATGATGATGATGATTCCGATTCTGATGAAATTACACGTAGTTACACCAAGAAAACGGCGCGGCATATTCCTTGCGGGTATTGTTTCGTTGTTATAGATGTAAACGGAGAAATCGCGTACGGTCCAGTACTCCATAGATCGAGTAGTTTAGACGAAAAAATCATGGAGAAATTTCTTCAGGAAATTACAGATCTTGGCGAAATTTTGTATGAGGATATGAAACGTGAAATTCCGATGCAACATTTGTCTGAAAGTGAAGAGCGCGAATTTCAAAATTCAGTAAACTGCGGGCTTTGTGCTGAACCGTTCTCAGAAACTGATATTAAATGTCGTCACCATGCACATGAAACCGGTAATTACCTATGTGCAGCACATGTTTCTTGCAATTTAACAGCTCGTACTCCGGAGTACATTTCGTGTTATTTCCATAATTTCTCCGGTTTTGATTCGCATTTTATTCTGAAAGTGCTCGGTAAATGTAAAAAAGAAATTTCCTGCATCGCAAATACGTCAGAAAGATTTTTGACACTTTCGGTAGGCAAAATTAAATTTCTAGATTCCTACAAGTTTATGTCTGAATCCTTGGAAGTATTGGTGCGTAATTTGGTAGAAAGTACAGACATGGAAAAGAAGTTCGAACGATTATTTTCGGTGTTTCATGATCCACCTCGCGAACACAGACAGCTCTTGTTGAAAAAAGGAGTATACCCATACTCGTACATGAGCTGTCCCGAAAAATTGGCGGAAACATCGCTCCCTCCCATTGAATGTTTTCATAACGACTTAACTGATACACCTCTGTCTCGCGAAGAATATGAGCATGCACAAAGAGTGTTCTCAACATTCAAGCTGAAAAATCTGGGTGAATATCATGATTTTTATTTATGTTTGGACGTAATGCTATTAGCGGTAGTTTTTGAATCCATGAGGTCTACGCTTTTTAGCTCATACGGCCTCGATGTGACCCATTTTCTTTCCCTCGCGGACTTCACCTGGAATTGCATGTTGAAGTACACTAAAGTCGAATTGCAATTACTTACAGATCCGGACATGCATCTCATGTTCGAAGCGGGAATGAGAGGCGGGGTCTCATTTATCGTAAACGTTATTGTGAGGCGAATAATAAACATCTACCTGAGACATACGATCCCTCAAACCATCTAATTATCTCCTTTACGTGGATGCTAATTCTCTTTACGCGGATGCTATGAGCAGACCCCTCCCTTTTGGGAATTTCAAATTCCTCACAGAGGAAGAAATTTCCAAACTTGATTTCGCGAATTTGGACAGCAATTCAGGAACTGGTTACATAATTGAATGCGATCTCGAGTACCCGAAAGATTTACACGATAAACATGCCAGCTTCCCTCTCGCGCCGCTACACTTAACTCCACCACGGGAATTGCTGTCTGAGTATCAGACAAATGAGAACGGTCAGGGAGTGACCAGAAAACTCATGAACACACTTTTTAACCGTGAAAAGTACATTGTACACTATGTCAATTTAAAACTCTACCTTCAGCTCAGTTTGAAATTATTGAAAGTGCATCGCGTAATAAGCTTTTCCCAATCTCCCTGGCTGAAAAGCTACATTGACTTCATATCCGAATAGACAGAACGCGAAAAATAATTTGAAATATCCTTCTTTAAGCCTGTTGCAATCTTTGTTTTGGTAAGACTATACAATCAGTTCGGAAACACATTAATGTTAAAATTATTACAGACGAAAAACGATTAGACAAGTACATTTCAATCCGTTATGCAAACGCTGGCAATAATTAGTCCGGACGTGATCGTGGTTTTCTCTCGTAAATTGAACTTAAAATGAACAAACCTGTCTATTCCGGCTTCAGTGTACTGAGTTGAGTAAATTCCATATGTACGAATTCTTTTATTGCAAATTACAAAAAATCGTACCCTGGAATCGCGTAGAACTCTGTATGACCGACACCGACAGTTTTCTTCTAAACCTAAAAGTCGAAGATGTGTATCAGTTGATCAAAGATAATTTGACCCTTTTCGATACTTCTAACTATCCACCTGCCCACCCTTGCTTTTCCATGGAAAGAAATAAAGTTGTAGGTAAGTTTAAGGATGAAACGGGCTCAAGGCCGAATATTTCCCAGTAAAAAACTTGTTAAAAAGAAGGGACAAGGTTTGTTGAATTTTGCAAAAAATATTTCTCATGAAAGAAATTACCAATACTTTGATAGTTTTGATGAACTAGTGGAAGATTAAATTTACTCTATTCCTCAAAAGCTTCTGGGAATTCTGCTCATGATGTTGAGATTTCATCTATACTAGAAGAGCTCAGAGAAGCAAAACTAATTATTTAGTGTCACGATGACCTTGCATCGATTTGGACGGATTGAAACACCTACTGCTACCGCTTCAACTGCTGAGGTTTCCTGTAATATTGATGTCATAACACAGACTATAATTGATTCAATAAATCAGCAGGGAATCAGTGAAGCTGTTAAAAGTTCATTACAGAATTTTAGTGCAAATATTGATAAAGTTATCATAGAGAGAACACAAACTCTACAGAGTGCATTAGGAGAAGTGAAAAATTATCAGATACCTTTTCACCCAGTTGGTTAGTATTGACAAAAATAAGGTTGATAAATCTTATTTGGACGAAAAATTGAAAGCCATTTCTGATAAAATTAAAAATTTAGAGATCTTGGACAGAAACTATCTTAACACTAAACTGAAACAGCTTAGTACAGAAATTTTTACTAAAGTAAATGAAACACAACCGTCAGTAATTGATAATAAATATTTAGATACTGTTTTGGAGAAATTGACTAGTAAAAATATAACTAAGGAAGAATTGAAAAAAGATTATCTGGAATGGCAGACGCAATAAAAGCTACTATTTTTTGATGGGATTAAACAATTCGTTACAAAGGATGCTGTTAATGGTCTGATTAAACAAATTACTGAGCAATATGCACAAAAAACTGATTTAAAAGATTTTATTAAGAAAGATGAATTGGATCTTGCTGTTAAAAAGGTTAATGATGAACTAACAACCTTGATTACAAATTCTGAAAAAGATACTGTGATGAGACTGCAATGTTCACCCGCTTTTATAGATTATTTAACCCTTTGCGGTCGGTTGGCCAGTTGTACTGGCCACATTAGTTTCATATGCAGCCCGGAAATATTTCAATCTGAGTTGTCTCCGACGCTCGCATGGCCAGTGCTACTGGCCAGCTCCTTCTCACTGTCAGCTCGACAGCCATATTGATAGTTCCCTCCCACCAACTCGCAATTATTTTTACTCCATTCTACAGGTTTTTCAGAGTGTATTTCAAATTGAAAAAACATAAATGAATTCAACTAAAAGTATTCTTTCATCTACATACACATATATTTAAGATGATGAATTTAATGGAATACATATTTAAAAGTTAAAATATTAATAAATCTTGCATAATCATTCTTGAAATCTTCTTCTTTTTCAGCTGTGAATCAATTCAGTCAGGTCCAATCAAGTTTCAGTCCAATTTAAATTTGTTATTACAATCATATTTTTCAAAACCTCACCTACATGTAGTCCGGGATTTTTTGAGCACGTTTTACAAAAAAAACTGTTCTTTTCCTCTCTTTTTCTGGCCGTCTATCACTGCAAACAGCACAGTCTCTGGTCTTGCCGTCTGGTAGTTGATAGAGCAGATGCAATTTGCCATTAAGTCTCTCATCATCCACTAATTGAGACGGTCTTCCTCGTTTTTTTTCAAATTTCTTACATCAAATTATTTGAATCTACATCGCTGTCATGCTCAGAATCAACTATCAGATGAACTTCGTCACAATCCTCTTTTAAGTACCTAGTCTCGTATTTCATTGGATCCTAAAATATTCTCCATATCCACTTAAACGACATGAACAACTCGAAATTGGTAAAGAAAATAATATAAGATATAAAATCAAAAGTAACCATATTCACTTAAAAACTCTTATCATTATGTAAACAATGTACAGTTGACATGAGAATGAGACTGAGACAGCTGTGGACTATATGCCATCTGTTGTTATTATTATTCACTATAAAGTTGGCAGAAGTATTCTATTTAGTTAGAGAATACTCAGTAGATCTCACCACTGAACAGAACAGACAGCAGTGTGAAAATATATATGTATTATGCAACATATATTGTTGGCAGTGGTGCTGGCCAGCCGAGCGTTCGATGACTTTTATGTTGCCAGTCCCACTGGCCTTCTGATCGGCTGGGACAACCAGTTGAATAATCTGAGTTGCTACGCAAAATGGTCTGGTCAGTACAGCTGGCCACCCGACTGACAAAGACAACCTATACCTTAGTTTTAAGATCGCAAAGGGTTAAAATTATTCATTCACAAAATGGCCTACGATATTGTAAGGAATTACGCAAAAGTTAGTTTTAATATGAATTGGATAGAGGCTAAACAACATAATTTGACTGAGGAACAGGTGGGAGATTTGATTACATCGAAAATGGGTCTTGGTCAATATGCTGGGTTTGTATTAGCCCCGAAAGAAAATCTATAACGAGCGGTAACAATTTAATTGTAAGCATAGCTGGCGAGGGAAAGCAGAGCTGGCGAGGGAAAGCAGCAACGCGCGAGGAGGCCCGAATTGGGTGCATACCAGTCTGCTACTTGTCTAAAACACATAGGAGCACATCACCATTTCTCTCTCTCTATAACCTTAGCACGAGCGATGGATTTCACTACGTAACATCACATTAGATAAGGAAAGTATAGCATGCGTCGAATTGCAGCAACAGAAGGTGTCATTTGCTTTGAAACGTTCGAACTGATAAGACGATAAAATGAGTGCTTATTTCGATTGCGCAAGCTTTAATGAATTTTCAATTGATGCAGACCCGCAAGCAAATTGGGGTTTTGACCATTTGGCTTACGATTGGTTTACTGTAACCAATGTCACATTTCCTGATAGTGGTGAAATCAACTTGCCCAATGAGTATTCTCTAGTCTTAAACAAGCATAAACTTAAAAGTTTTCTTTCACGCTCGTGGGAACTTAATGTCAGTGGAAATCGAATTTTCCTAAGAGAACTGCAGCGATATTGATGATGTTGATTTGAGCACACCAAGTGATATAGGTCTGAGAATATCTATAATATTTTTGGAATGCTTGTTCGTACTAAATTTACTAATAGATATTCTCGGAGAGCACACTTAAAAAGAACGCCCCGCAGGTTTGTACAGCACATAGAAATTTCAATATAAATTGGAAATTCTTCGTAACTGTCGGTGGAAAGCAAACCGGATTCACTTTAATCTGACAGTAGAGAATTAGATGGATTCACTTTAATCTGTCAGTAGAAATATGGATTCACTTTAATCTGTCAGTAGAGAGGGAATTTTTCCCTCAAAGGGAAATTATTTTTTCCCTTTTTCCCTCCCCCTCATCCTCACTGGGAGAGGGGAGAGGGAGAGGGAGAGGGAGAAGGAGAAGGAGAGGGAGAGGAGAGGGAGAGGGAGAGGGAGAGGGAGAGGGAGAAGGAGAGGGAGAGGGAGAGGGAGAGGGAGAGGGAGAAGGAGAGGGAGAGGGAGAGGGAGAGGGAGAGGGAGAGGGGGGAGGGGGAGGGGGATTTGCGCAAAAATTTTTCCTTATTTCTTGCGGATTGCGCAAAAATTCTTAGCAGAAGTATCTATATGAGTCTACTGATATTGACAGAAGGAAATGGCAATATGGAGAGAAACAAAGAGACAAATTTCATTTTTTCTTAGCCTATCCTGATCTTTAGATAAAATGTTAGGTTACCAACTTTTTAGTTTTTCTGTAAATCAGATAGTGATTCTCAGAGAAGCCTGTTTGAGAATATAAATTTACTGACGTGCTATTCTTGAATCTTAACAAACCTCCCATTCCCATCATTCTAGCAATAGACCAACTTCAAAGCGGGAAATTCTCGGGAAATTTTGTTTTCAAGAGTCCATGTCTCAGTCACCATTCATTGTGATGAACCTAATTCGGCGTTGAATTCTAGAGAATTTTGTGCTCTTGGAAACGTTTCTGGATTTTTTCACTGTTGATGGTTTTTGAGTTATATGGAAAAATAACAGGTATTTTTTAAGACTGTGAGGTTAGCGAAAAGTATTTTTCCGTGAAGAATCATTTACAGACTACTTGTACCAAATAAGTAAAAAATCAGTACTACAATACATTCTGCAAGCATGTATCCTCGCTCCCTTCTTATGTCCCAAGTGGATGAACAGAAAAATGAACTATGAATTCGCTAAGCTGTGAATCGATGAGTCTGAACGAAACAGGAACTAAGCTGCTGATTCATGAATTAACGGCAAATGTCATAGCAAAACCAGTTACTTCGAACAGTGGAGGAGACGATGGGGATTTGCAGGGATATGCGAGTACCCCGCATTGTATGCTCAATCCGTAATGAGTTTTGTGTGAGTGTGTATTAGCGATCGTAGCACAACGTGGTGGCAATTTTGGAAACCAGAGTGTATCCCAATTAGGTAGAGTACTAACAAAGTGGGGAGATTTTTTTTAATACGTTTTTACATGGTTTTAAGCATGTAGAAGTGTTTCTCACTAAAATTAAGCAGTGACAATACGGGGTCTCCCTGTAGTGTACACACCTCCCCTTAATGTGCTGTGTATACTTAATTGTCTCCCCTTATTATACCTTGTTCCAACACACACACACACACACACACACACACACACACACACACACACACACACACAGCCATACAGCCATACAGCCAAGCGTATGTATGCTTACAATCACTTAAAACACAGCCATAAAGCCGTCGGTGACTCGCCCCCTCACACATCTGTTTTGGCATGTGTTCCTGCAGCGGTGGGTATAAACTGTTCGACTAGAGAGCTGGTCGACAGTCAAAAATGTAAACAAAATAAACTTGAGTGGAACGATAGGATCGTTCCACGTTTCCACTCTGTAAAAGCTTTACCACAGTGGCTTTACACTTCACGGTTTAAAGGTTATGTTACTGTTTATTGCTTACATGCTTAATCAAAGGTAACTGATTTAAAACTTAACATACTTATATGAAAATAATTTAAAACAATATATATTTAATACGTTACATAGAGCTAGCTAAAAGAAAAGTTTGAATCATTTTTACATTTATTTGTATTAATTTATAAAATAAATGATGTAGAAGATTATTTAGATAGGCTGTATGTATTGTAGCTACAATAATAAAGTAGACGTGCACTTTAGCCAACTAAACTAATTACTAACCCAATCACCCGTTTTACTTTGTTAAAACATTATTATTCTAGTACATTCTTATCAGTAATAATTGCATTGCTTATCTTGTTATAAACTTCACAAAATTTCAATTAGATGTACTTTGTGTAATTTTCGAAATGCAATAATGCACTTCAAAACGCTGTTTTTAGCCTTATCTTTGGCGTAATTTTAATAGGCAATGATTGTTACCGGTATTTGGAAACATTGCATTATTAAAAAAAACTGGAAGAATAGGTAAAGAATGAAATCGGGTAATAGCAATATTCTATTTTTACTAAAATAATATTACAGACAGATGATTTTTTACAATGTTATTTTTCTCATATTTGTTGATAAATTTTATATTAATAATCTCTAATAATTAATGTTAGTTGCACAGAAGCCGGTTGAATTTTAACCGTGATTAATTTCACGAGAACCAATCTGAAAAGGCATTTTTATAAGACGGTTTGTCTGATTGGCTCTCCTAGAATTAATCACGATTAAATTTAACCGGCTTTTGGCACTTAGTCATGATTTAACAATGAAACAGACAATCCTTTTTCATGTATTGTTGTGATTGAATGAATTCAGTTTACTCAGTGGATAAGTTATTATTCAAAGGTATTTTATATTGTATTGATTCAAAATAAATGTTGTGTTTGTAAAAGCTCTTGATTTAATAAAAGCATTATTATTGTTATTAAATGGTTATCTTTTATCACGGCTAAGTATTCGCTAAAATCTGGTTGAATTGATTATAAATTTGTAGGTATTACCTATACCAGACTTGTAATAATCTATACCTTTTCATATTTCAAGAAAGTATCAATTGTAATAATTGAGAATAGACATTTGTATTTTAGAAGTTATCACATCATGTAATATTAAGAATAGTGATTGTATTTGAGAAGTATGAATTAAATTTGAGATGCGGTAATAAGATTGTTAGTCAAAAGTTCTGTTTTAATTAAGAAATCTGATTGAAAATCCAGTTGATCTTGTTCATGAATTAAAATCCATGCAAAGAATGCAAGTATGGAATATGACGTTGGACAAGTGGATTATTTTCTAATCTTCAATTAACAACTTCCCATGTAACTTACATCTTACTATTTCTCAATTACAATTCACAATTCCTAATTACAATTGACAGCTTCCCAAATAAAATTCAAAATTTGTAGAAATATTCATTTTCAAAAGGGTAAAAATATGATATTCAAAGTTAAATATACCGTATTTCTACCAATAAGAGTCAATCATTGGTACGGTATTGGAAACTATGAGCCGAATCTGCAATAACTGGATCTGAATAAACTGCTTGACTTGCCAGATTAGACATCCTATGTGTAATGAAAGTTTCATTCTAAATGAAAGTATCAGACAACTCCATAATTCATATCAGAAATATTCTTAGTGATATTTAAGGCAGTTTTGCTACTATTTGGTGGTATCCGTTGGAAGGCTTTTCAGTGGCTAGCTAAAGCTGCGTCTACACCAAAGTTATTAACAAAATGTTTATTTTTCCTTCCTCATAGATTCTATTAGATTGAACATACTGTAGCTTATCATACAAATGATGTGCCTATTCGTTTGTCAAGATCTAATAGAATCTATAAGGACGGAAAAAATAAACATTTTGTTAATAACTTTGGTATAAACGCAGCTTTAGAAGACCGACCGAGGTGATTATTGATAAACAAGTCATACGGTGATCAAACTAGAAAGATTTCTAGGCCTTTGAAGCACTTGACGAGCCAATCCTGTTAATTTATCAATCAATTATATTGATTATTTATTATTTTACAAAGGCGACTTTGTAGAAGTATTGTAAGCCTAGTGGTGATGATGATGGGGTGAATGATAATACAATGAAGGTGGAGTTATGAATGAATAAAAATGATAGGTTATGCTATTCTCTTGAATTGAGTCCTTTTTTTTCAATCCAGAAATAAAACTAAAAATTTTGAGTTTGAGTAGATATATATTGTGGGGATTGACGGGTTTTTTTGCGCAATCTCCCCCCTCCCCCCTCCACCACCCCCCTGAGACTCCCCCTCCCACCTCCCCCTTCCCCCCTCACCCAGAGTTTGCGCAAACTCCCCCCTCTCCCTCTCCCTCTCCCTCTCCCTCACTCTCTTATCTTATCTTATCTTATCTTATCTAATCTAATCTAATCTCTTCCCCTCCCCCAGTGAGGACGAGGGGGTTGAATTGAGAGAGAGAGAGTGATCTCTCTCTCTCTCTCTCAGTGAGGGAAAAAATAATTTCCCTTTCTCAGTGAGGGAAAAAATAATTTCCCTGAGGAAAAAATAATTTCCCTTTCTACTGACAGATTAAAGTGAATCTGTATTCTCTACTGTCAAATTAAAGTGAATCCATATTACTACATCTAATAACTTATACTGTAAAATTATAAAGTGATTGCAAATTAAATAATTCAATTGGTTTGCTTTCCGCCCAACAGTTAAGAAAAATTTCAAATTTAATTTATATTGAAATTTTCTATATGCTGTACAAACTTGCAGGCGTTATTTTTTAACGTGTTTCTCCGAGAATATCTATAGCTATTTTTGGATAAGCTAGCTTATCCAAAAAATAGCTATGTATATCCTCAGACCTATATCACATGGAGGGTACAAGAGAGAGAGAGAGAGAGAGAGAGAGAGTGATACACCCATCGTTTCTCTGTCTCTCACATAAGCATTACTTGTAGATTGTGCAAACTACTAGGTGGGAAAAACAAATGGCCCCATGCGTTATCTCCTATTCTCACTTACTCGCACCATATTTCTAAATTCCTTTTTGCTATTATGAAAGCCATGTGAAAGAGAAATCAGACAAGTAACTGAGTTCCTTTTTAATCCCGCCTCCCTATACTGCCAGTTGAAGTGAATCCATATTTCTACATCTTTATACTGAGTGAATGCATATTACTACATCTAATAACTTGTACTGTAAAATTAATTGATTGCAAATGAATACAATTGGTTTGCTTTCCGCCCGACAGTTAAGAAAAATTTCAAATTTAATTTATATTGAAATTTTCTATGTGCTGTACAAACCTGTGGGCGTTATTTTTTTGTAAAGTGTTTCTCCGAGAATATCTATAGTGAATTTAGAATGAACAAGCATATCCAAAAATAGGTATAGATATCCTCATATAGGTAAGAAATCACCTTGCTATGCTTTTGGCGATGCAATTTCAGCGACCCCCACTCCTCCTCCCCCTTTCACGTGACCTTGATTCCACCCATCACTGCTCTTAGCCTGGATGATGTCACATTAGATTACAACCTTCTCTGCACTCACATTTTCCACTATTTACAATACCTTAAATTAAATACAAAATACAACTCTTTCCTTATGTCTACTGGGGTTATGCTTTAGAACATCTAGCTTAATTCTAATTTTATAATTCAAATCAATGTTAGAGCTCTCAAATTCCTCCTCTAACCAATAGTTTGACACATACAATTCTTCCAGATTTTCAAACTATAGAATATACCGAGTATTGTTTCTATTGTACACTTCTTTTATTGCAATAATGACTAACTCTATACCTTCTGGTAACTCTTCTAATCTTTTGCACTGTCCTACTTTTACTTTTCCTTTAATTTCCAGCATTGTGATGTTATTAGACTGCTCCACTTCTGTCTGTGTGAAGGGAGAGTCTTACAAGTTTTTCCATACATCTGACAGAAACTTAAGTGATTCTATTCTAGGAAATGTATGACCATTATAGCTTGTCATACCATTGACTGTAATTACACAAATTTTCTCTTCCCTTGGTAGGCAAATTATTTCTTCTTTGTCAGTGTAAGGGATTACAAAATAACCCACTTTCTTAAGGTCTTCTATTGCATTGTATGCATTAATAAAAACATTATGATTTGTAGTTAGAAAATCACACATTCCACTCTTGTTAAATATTCCACCAAAGTCCTGTGTTATGTCCAAGTCCAGAATATAGAAGTGCTCCTTCCTCAGCTGCTCCAATAATCTCGGTAGTTCTTCTATCAATGTAGCAATGGGGACATCGGCA